>NW_012267227.1:2038141-2040150 GCF_000151885.1 Dipodomys ordii
TAGCTTCAAGAGTGCTCTATCCTTCCTTAGGATGGAAGTTCAAATCAGCCCCAGTAAACAAGTCTGAAAGACTTATCCAATGAGCCAGCCAAAGTCAGGACTTGTAGGTCAAGTTACATGTCTAAGCATTGTACAAAAAATAAGCAAGAGCTCAAGGCGCTGAGTTCAAATTCCACTACTGGCCCAAAGGAGGAAGACATCTAGACATGGAATGTGCGCAATGCTAGCTTTAAACCATGAAAACAGAAAGACATATGAATAGGAAAATTACATATTTAAGCAATACGTCCAGACATATAAACCATTGGTGAGTGAATGTGTGGCTGTTCATATTCTATGGGAGCATGTGGAATGATTTATGAAACTCCAAATCGATTCAAGCTAACCAAAAGAGGATCAGGATGATGTGGTACTATGTAGTGAATTGTAGAAGCATAGGAAATACATCTTGGATATCTGTATACATTTTCTAAATGGAGTAGTCAGGGATTTCTTAGTCTTCCTGTCCATCTTCCTGTGTCAGTGTGTCTGTCTGTCTCTGTGTCTGTTTCTTTCTCTCTGTGGTCTGTCTCTGTCTCTGTCAGTCTATCTCTGTCTCAGTCTCTGTCTTTGTCTCTGTCTTTCTGTCTGCTCTGTTTCTCTCCCTCTCTGTCTCTCTTTCTCTCAGTCTGTCTCTCCATCTCTGTGTCTATCTGTCTGTCTGTGTCTCTCTGTCTCGTACTCTCACTCTTTCTCTCTCTCTGTTTGTGGAGCTTGAACTCATGTTGTGGGCACTGCCTCTGAGCTCTTCTTGCACAAGGCTAATGCTCTTCCACTTAGAGTCACAGCTCCCCTTCCAGTTTTCTGGAGGTTAACTGGAGAGGAGTCTCACAGACTTTCCTGCCTGATCTGCTTTTGAACCATGATGCTCAGATTTAGACACCTGACTAGCTAGCATTAAAGGCATGATCCACAGTGTCCAGTCAGGGAAACTTTTGAAAACCTGATTTTCTAAGAAATCACATCAATCTTTCATAGCAAAGGCTTGGAGCCTGACGTAAATGTGACAAGAAAAGAATTCCATCAGCCTGAGACAATTGAAGATCTTGGAGTGTTGTTTCTTGTTGTTTGAGATTGGAACCCAGACCTGGACAATCTACTGAAGTACTACATAGTTGTCTTTTACCCTCTGAGTCTAGGGATTCAAGTTTATATAAAATGTTAGGTCTCCATCATGTAAACCTCCCAGAAATTATACATGACTTCTACATTTGTACTGGTGTTTCAACAACAATTATATTTATATAATTGTTGTTTTGTTAATCTGGTGGTAGAGGTGCACACATCTGATGAATTAGAGATACTTCGCAGGCAGAGATGAGGAACTTCAAATCGAATGCCAGCCAGGGGCCAAAACTCAACAGCTGGTCTGAAAAATAATTGTAAACAAAGGGCTCAGGGCAGGGCCCAGGTCATGGAATACCTGCCTAGTAAAACTTATTGGGCAAAAGGCTTATAGAACATTGATTATAAATATACGAATATATAGTTGTGTGTAAATATACCATTGAATAGAAATAGATTAATATATATTTGTGTGTGTGTGTGTGTATGTGTCTGTGTGTATGGATGAAGTGAACGTAAGGAAATCCAGCAAACTCTGTATGAAAAAGGCGCTGTGAGCTGGCCACGTGAGGCACAGGCCTGTGATCTTTGTTCTTTAGGAATCTGGGTTCTGAGTGTCAGGGACTCTTAACCCCAGGGCCTTAGATTGTGGAGGGATCCTGAGTCCCTCCAGAGTAGCAAAGGGATTTGCCCAGTGGAGTAAGGCTGGTGCGCATGCTCAGACTGGCAATCCAGTCCCTCCGGGACCGCCATTGCAGCTTCTAGGAGAGACAGGGGTCTGGAGCAGAGAAGTTGGCGCTGAGGTCCTGTCCTGGGGGGAGCGATGAGGAAGGGCAGCCGTGGGGAAGGGAGGCCTGTCAGGAAACCCCGCAAGGCCTTGTGTGCAGCGGGAACTTGTGGACGTC
>NW_012267227.1:2043289-2046966 GCF_000151885.1 Dipodomys ordii
ATGACATTACAGGTTTTGATGCTGATTCATGCTTATTGTGTTGCTTTCCATCAAAAAGAAGTAGTAATACTTTCTTCAACAATGTGTCAAGTTCTTGTATTGGAAAATGCCAGTATAACTTAGTCTGTTAGAACCAGTTTGCCCTTGCTACTGAGGCATCTGTGCTTCAACAGAGTGAGGAAATACGTGTCTATTTCCTAGTGCACACATGTACAAGTAGGCATAAATATATTTTCACGTGTGTCTGTATCTGTAATAAGATAAACTAGAGTTTTTCTAACAACCTTGGCAGTTCACCATAGTCTAATCTACCAGCACATCAGTTAACACATTTCCAAGTGAAATATGTCCCTGGAAATGAAAAGATGGTTTCATTTACTTGTCGGTGAGTGTAAACTACATATATAACAACATACTAAGTGCTTCATCTATTCCCTTAGGGGCAGAATTACACTAAGTTCCAGTGCTTTCCTCCAGATCATTTAGCTTTCAGAGCTTGGGCCACCTACTTGGATCCTCTATTATGTAGGCCAGGCAATGGAAACACACACACAGACAGGCACACACACACAAACACACACAAAGACACACATACACACAGCATTACTGTGGAAGCATCCTTGCAAAACAGCTCCACCATGCGTATTGTGAGTGAGGGTGAGAATGGTCTCATCCCCTCTGCTAGCTGTTGGGGGGCTTCTCTGTGCATCTGTAGACACTGTCCTTTCACAAACCAGCCTGCCCCCACAGTCACCAACAGCCACCAGCATGCAGGGAGAAGTAGCCTCAGTGTTGGTCACAGGATCCTTGGTAAAGTGACCTTGGCAAAGACATTTGAGTTATTTTCCTATTCCATATGTGTTAGATGTCTCTGCCTTGAGCGGAGTCGGGATGTGTGGCAGAGATGAATTTAGTAGTTTGGTGAACAAAGGGATCATGTAACGATTATTATGTACCAGAATTTTCTTTCAGAAGTTTCTAGAAGTGGGTTGTGAGAGGCATCCTGCTTGAAGGAGTCCACTCCCTCTTCAAAACATGCAAGACTGGGTATAGGATGGACAGCCAGAGCATGGGAGTCCTGGCAGAAAGGAGTTATGGGAGGCTCAGGATGGGGAAGCTGGGCTCTGACTCTCCTTGTCCCCAATCTGCCCCCAGCACCCTTTGTTCTGTCTTTCCCATGTGGAAGGACTTTGCCCCTGATGATTTTTATGCACACAAGAACAGAAACAATCTGAATGAACTTATGCACTATCAAATGCTCAACATGGCCTCCTCAGACCTGCTCCTCCACTTACAAGTTCTTGTAGAGCAGCTGGAGGAGCCCCTGACAATCAGAAAAAGGAAGGGAGGGAGGAGTCTTTGTGTAGGCACCTGAGAGCTTGTGATAGGGATGGAAACAGGGCCCCTAGCGATGGTCTTCCCAGGCTGGTGATTGGCCGGGAGCTCTTAGTACTGCCCAGCTTGGCAAAGTGTCTTTTGATAGATGTTCTCTGCCAGGGAATGTCTAATCTCAGTATGAAAGCACTCAGCCATAGCCATGGGTGAGGAAAAACCCTTTCTTCTCATCAAAGTTCAGTCTAACTCAAATGCTACAACTTCCTGCATTACATTCTCATGGCAGTTGAGACACACCAGAACTGCTGCAGTGCACTCTAATCCTCATGTACCTATTACCATTCCCAGATTTTTGTCGACATTATGCAGTCACCCCTGGACCCATGCTAAAGAAGCCCCCAGTGCTGTCCGTGTTGCAGACAGGTGGACATCAGGAGCCATCCTTGCACTGCACCAAGCATGTGTGGCTGGAATGTGGTTATTTTCATTTGTAGAAAGGCCACAATAGGTTTTGATTTCTACAGACACCCTATGGAACCAGTGTCCAGTTGAGAACTCAGGAAGAACATCTTGTCTTATGTGAGGTGGTAGATTCCATTGTGGACCGTGAATTAGCCTTATTGCCTGCAGGCAACGTGGAAGAAGATCTAGTATTAGATCTTGCCTCCCTCCTCCCTGGGCAAATGCCTATTTTTCTTTTTGTCATGATTTACTTGTTACTGTTTTAATGGTATTAAAATGTCCATGTTTACATGATATTGTACAATTCTTGAATACAAAAAACTGTGGTCTCTTCTACCTCCAATCTGATATCCTGGGCACATGGGGCCTGAGTGGGAGGAAGCAGAGTGTGCTGGATCTGGGGAAAAAATATGCTGGATTTACAAGGAACTGGTGACTAGAGGGAGCCACAAGGAATGCATGCAGTGGAGGATGCAGCCTGTGCTGAGATAGGACCCTTGATGCTGAGAGACAAAAGCTCTGTTATATCAGAACAGGTGTCTTTGAAAACTCGTCCTTGTTGAATCTCAAGCCCCCACCTCTTACTAGGGATAACTTCCCCTTTCCAGCTAGTCGGGTAAATGTGTTGATGTTTGAAGCTCTCTGCCAACAATGTGCCAGTCTGCACTGTGCAAATAGAGAACATATAAACTTTTAAAGCAAGAGTTAAATATTTGCTGCAGTTCTATGCTCTTAAAATGTTCCTTGCTTTGGGGTTTGCAGGAAGATTTGCTAAGTGTGCATGAGGGTTTTCATGGACTGTAAGATATCAAGATGACACAATAAGAGACTCATGCCTGCATTTGGAGAATGGTCTGGAAATGAGCTTGCTGCACATATTAGCTTACTTGGGCTAGGCATTTTTCTCTGTAAGAAGTCATTTTGGCTGCCTTTTCCCATTCATTATATCAAAAGCTACAATCTAACATAAATATATTTATGTAACATTTAAGAAAATCTGAGGGCTGGGAAGGTGGCTCAGGGGTAGAGCGCTTGCCTTGCATGCTCGAGGCCCTGGGTTCGATTCCTCAGCACCACATAAGCAAAAAAAGAAAAAAGACAGAAGTGGCGCTCTGGCTCAAGTGGTAGAGCGCTAGCCTTGAGCTGAAGAGCTGAGGGACAGCGCCCAGGCCCAGAGTTCAGGCCCCAGGACCAGACCAAAAAAAAATCTGAGGGGATATTTAACTGTATTTGGAAAAAGGTGACGTTTGGAGTAGCCAAAAATTCATATGCTGACCGTGTTGGCATTGTTCTACACAAATAGATCAATGTGTTTCTGTATACCAGGTGAGGAACAGTTCTGAGTCTCCCTGTCTAGAAGCACACGTTCTGTAAATCCTTGAATTTCATCTGCTCTCTATCCCAGGACAATGGATTCTGAGAGGAGGCCTGGCCCTGCAGTGTGGCAGAGGTGCATGTGCAGAGGGAACATGGCTGGTTGGCATGCTGCACTGGGAAATCCAGAAACTCTGCAAATCACCAGTTCAGTGAAGAGGACTGAGGGTTTAGGAAGGGACTGAGTGAAGAGTGTGCGTGTAGGGAGCGTGTGTACAGAATGGTGGTGCTTGAACATAAAAGCTGGCCACTGTCTCTGAGTTCTTTCACTCAAGGTTAGTACTCTAGCACTTTGAGCTAAAGCTGGAGAAAATCTGACAGCATTTCCTGACCTGGCTGGCTTTGAACCATGATCCTCAGATCTCAGCCTCCTGACTAGCAAAGAATACAGGCCTGAGCCAGAGACACTGATACATACCATTTTTGTGTGTAGACTATTGGTGGTAAAGAAGACTCATTTACTCAAGAACTAAAAAACGACTAACAAGGGAGATTGTTAATGAAAA
>NW_012267227.1:2047541-2050302 GCF_000151885.1 Dipodomys ordii
CCAGAAGTGGTACTTTGCCTCAAGGTGGTAAAGCCCTAGCTTTGAGCTGAAAAGCTGAGGGACAGGGTCCAGGCCCAGCTTTCAGGCCCCACGAACAATCTCCCAGACCCCCAAAAGTGTGTTAGGGCAGATAATGAGCTGTTCATATATAGCTCAGGCCTGTGATCCCAATTACTCAGGAAACTTGGTTCTGAGTTTCAGAGGTTGTACTCTCAGGGCAGTAAGTTTTTTTTTTGTTTTTGTTTTTTTTTCTGGGCAGTATGTTTTGACAGAAGACTTGAGCCCCTCCAGGAACACAAAGAGACATGTGCAGTGGAGGATGGCTTGTGCCTGTGCTCAGATGGGAAATCCAGAAACTGAACAGCCATTGCCACAGTCGAGGAAAGGTGAGGCTGAAGAGGAACAATGTCCATGCTGGGTAGGAAAGTTCCACGAATCTCTCATCTCCAACTGACTACAGAAAGGTCAAAGTAGAACTATGTCTCAGGTGGTAGAACACTAGCTTTGAAGAAAAATACTCAGGGATGAGGCAAAGTGTCCAAGATCACAAATGCGCACACACGCGCGCGTGCGCGCGCATAGACACACACACACACACACACATACAGACACACACACAACCACAGTAACTATTGTATCCTAAATTCCTATGCAGAGATTGGACAACAGCTCAGCAATGACTGAAATTCCTTTTTCCCATTTGTGTTGTGGGAGGAGAATGGATCATGGGACACAGAAGCAGTGACTTCAGAGGCAAATAACTATATAAACGATTAGCTTGTTAAAAGGATAGGAGAAGTTTTCTACCTTAAATTCTATATTCCTTCAAAGCTATAGGAAAACAAGTCCTAGTCATCATAAAAAGACAATGCAGCACCTCTTCCTTTCTCTGCTTGCCTCCATGGAATATTGCAAGTATAAAAAATAATTTTCTCTCTTACAAAAATGGACACATATACAATGGATGATTATAAGTGTAATGTATGTTTTCCAATGCTTCTTAGTTTTTCCGATTTCTAAGTATTTGCATTAGCTCCAGATGACACAAGAGAGGGGTTCCAAGGACAAACAGATTAGGCTACAGAAAGTAAACAATGGCCTAGGATGTAGATGTCAAAAATACTTGCCAGAAAGACGTGGCATTCACAGAAGGCCCTGAGAAAAAAAAGTATTTGAGCCAGATGAGATAAATAGTGACAGATAGGCCATGAATGTGACCTAGGTGCGATTTCTGGAAGTTGAGAACATGCCGCAACCTAGGACTAGCACATTAGGATTTCACAAACAAGGTGTGCTGTTAACTTGTCTACATGTACATATTGAAATATTGGCTGGATGGGAATATTTCTTGTGTGAGGAAGCAGCAGAGGTCATTGGTCCTGACAGGTGACCCTGCCTCCTTCACAATGGAATAGAACATGGAACCCTGACAGCAGGCCACGGTAACTCACAGTTGGCTCAAGCCAGCTCACTTGGCCTGTGACTCAGGAGCCAGAAACATGTTCTTGTGCTGTATTCGCAGGTCTCGAGACTCTGGTCTCAGCCAAGAGATGTATGGGTGCTTCAGTCAAAGCTGAAGACACTGGATCAGTGGCAAGCCACGAACCAACCATCTCAGAGATTTGTCCAAAAAGAAACCTAGGAAATCACAAGGCAACTCAGGCAAGGTATAGTCATGATAGAAAACTCACTTAACCCCAACCCAGCCCAACGTAGAACCTTCTTATGTGATTTGTTTATTCTGAGATAATGCTTTCTGCATAGTTTTCAATCCACTCTATCACAGTTACTCATTTGCAAGTGTTCTCATTTCCATGTTTTTTTCTGATTCTTTTTCCCACCTTAGTGTGCCAATGAGTCAGCCCTGACCCTGAATGTGCCATGCAACGTATGGAGCCCAGAGGCAGGCCTGCTGGACCTGTGGGTGATGAACCTGGTCCCTGCCTACCAGAAAGGCGATCTCTTCTATGTTGGCAACTTCCTCCACAATTATAGACAGTGGGCAACAATGGAGCAAGTGCTGGCTATTGTGTTTAAAAAGTGAGTGTTCCCCCTTCAAAACCGGGACTGTTCAGCTATTCCTGGCTGAGTTGTGGAATACTTGGCACCCCTCTGAACCTGTTGATTTCATGGGGGTGTTCTCATAGGAACTTGGCATGAGACAAAGAAGTCCATACCCTGCCTAGTTTCTTAGTAGTGGTCTGCAAAGTCATTTCCCAGAAAAGCTACTGGAACCTCAGAAGCTTGGTTACAGAGGGGCTAGGATTACAGGCATGTGCACAGGCACCCAACTCCTGCCCACACCTAGGTGACATTCCAGGAAATCGCATTTCCCATGAGGAAATAAGGTTTCATTAGCAACTGGATGTCTGTGAATAATGTAGACCCAAGACAGACTGGGTGTGGGGAAGGCGGGTGAACTGGAGGCTGAATCACCTCAGAGACCTCAGGGAGGGATTATGTTAGCTTTACATATTTATAACCCCTGAAGCTTTTATGTTTTTGTGTGTGTGCCAGTCCTGCAACCTGAACTCAGGGCCTGAGTGCTGTTTCTTTGGTGCTCAGAGCTACCACTACAGCATTTGAACCATAGGTGCAATTCTGGCCTTTGAAAAATTAGTGTCTTTAGACTTTTACTGACTAATGTCTGATCAGACTGTGCACCTCAGATCTCATGTTGCTGATGAGCTAGAATTTGAGGTATTAGCCACTGGCACATTTTCCTTGGACCAAATGCATATACCTCTCATAGAAGAATTTT
>NW_012267227.1:2052074-2060345 GCF_000151885.1 Dipodomys ordii
CGGAACCCAGTCCATGCGTGCATGGGTTGATGGGTTCACTACTAAAGGTCTTGGACATAGCAAACCAGATGTCCTTGAAAGTTGTTCTGTCTATTGAGACAAATGTCAGACTATATGTAATTTATGGGGGACTTTCTTGTAACAGTGTTTATGCACACCCATTGTAATTTGTGCAAATATGTAAGTAAATTTCACCTGAAAATGACATTAAATAGATCCTTTGGGGGAAAAGTAGTTGACAAAATACATAGGCAGTAGGTTTACTGAAAAGTAAAAGCCATCATCAATGGAAGAAAGAACACTTACTCAGAGGGACTTACTCAGAGGACATGGCAGGTGTCCTGGCTCATCGCAATTATTCTATCTTCCAGACTGCCCTGTCCTTCCTCAGGAAGGAGATTCAAATCAGCCCCCATAGACAAATGTGAAAGACTTATTGACTGAAGCAGCAAAAGTCAGGAACTTGTAGCATGGCTCAAGTTGTATGTTTAAGCACTGAACAAAAAAATAACTAAGAGCTCAAGGCCCTGAGTTCAAACTCTACTACTGGCACAAAAGATAAAGACATCGAAACCTGAAATGTGTGCAATGGTAGCTTTAATCCAAGGGAAAAGAGATGTATAGAAATGGGAAAATTACATATTAGTTTAAGCAAAAAGGCCAGACTTATACATTCGGTCCAGATATGAAATAGAAAAAAGAAATGAAGTTTCCCCTCACACATCAATTCCTGGCCATCAATTTCATCAAATAGGCACAACACTGGGTTTGAATGATTCATTGCTCTTCATACTACAAAGTCATAATCTCTAATTAACCCTAAAAAAAGAAAGAACTGGGGTCAGGCTCAAGTGGCAGAGCACCAGCCAAGAGCAGAAACAACTGAAGAATAAGAAAACAGCAAAGAAGCTTGCAGACCACAGCTGCTATGCTAAGGCTGAGTCTTGTCTCTCTGGGGATCAGGACATGTAGTATTATTTTTCTATCTCCACCTACTTCAACCTGAACACTAAAATGAGTCACTAAAATGAGCCTCTGTTGAGACTTTGTGCAACTGTCTTTTGTGAAATACCCTATATTGTTAATCCCATGTATCTCAAGGACAAGTGATGTTTGGCTCAATGGGTAGATGCTAGCCTTGAGCAGAAAAGCTCAGCAATAATGCTAAGGCCAGTGTCGACATGCCAAAGAACCGATGCAATTTACACACATTTCTCAAGGGCTTAATGAGTTTTCCATATGTTTAAAGGTAGCGTTTATTTCTTTTTAGTTAAGTGAGATAATTCCTAGTCATTGTATATTCCGAGTTTCATGGTTCCATTCTGCCTTTTTTTTCTTCAAAAATGCTCTGGAGATTAGGACCATTTAGAATATATTTGTTAAAGCAGAGCAGATTTTTTCCTTCATGAATCAAAGCATTTTATATTTATGCAAATGGTTTAGTTGTGGGTGGTCCATGTGTGCATTATTGAAACCATATACGGCTATACTTGAAAAGATGATGCAGCTGACCATGGAGATGGTATGGAGATATTATTGGCTTAACTGTAGAATAACCCAGTGGTGAGTGGGGGTGTGGCTGTTCATGTTCTGTGGGAGCATGTGGAATGATTTATAAAACACCAAATAGATTCCAGCTAGCCAAATGCGGATCAGGATGATGTGGTACTCTGTAGTGAATTGTGAAAGAATAGGAAAAACATCTTAGATATCCAGATACATTTTCTGAATGGAGTTATGAGGAATTTCTCTGTCTGTCTGCCTGTCTGTCTCTCTGTTTGGTCGTAGAGCTTTAACTCATGTGGGCACTGTCTCTGAGCTCTTTTTGCACAAGGCTAATGCTCTTCTACTTTGAGTCACAGCTCGCCTTCCAATTTTCTGGTGCCCTGTGTCCTGTGTCACTAGATAAAATAAACTAGTGTCTAAGGCCTTCCAGAGGGCTTTGTGTTCCTAGGGCTGTGGGAGGAAGAGGGTGGGGCCTCTCCACCCCGCCCCTAGCCCCGCCCTTACCCGCCCCGCAGAGAGGAGAGGGGAGGACGCGCTCCCTAGTGGCCCAGTCCAGGCACAGGCCCGCCCCTCCCCGCCCAGCCTGAAGCCACGCCCCTCCCGACCCTCCCGCCCCGGAAGCCGGGTCTGCTCCTCTCACGACGCCGACGGCGCCGGGCTCCCTGTGGTCCCGCGGCCCTTATAGTTCCGGTTGTGTTGCCCGGGCGGAAAGTTGAAGCGGACGGACTGTGGCCGGCGATGGGCTTGGGGTGAGTGGAGGTGGCAGCGGCGGCGGCGGCCTGAGGGTCGCGTTCAATCGGTAGTAGGGACACAGGCGAAGGGCGAGGTGAGAAGAGCCGCGCAGGCCCAGCGCCCGGCCATTGCGGCCTCCCCGCGCCGGCTCTGGGGCGCCATTCCCGGGGTCCCTGCGCTCCGCGACCCGGGGCTGCCGAGCGCTGTGTGAACAGCCACATTGCGCCCCGTTTTAGGCCCCTCTCTCCCCGCTTTCCTCAGGAGGGACTTCCCGGTCTCGGATTCTTTTCATTGATTTTAGAGGTTGGTGGTCGGTTGTTGGGGGGGGCACCTCCCGTCGCCGTCCGCATGGAAGCACATTTGCAGCCAGACGTCTGCCCGGGAGAAGGCTGACAGGTAGCTGCGGCCTCCGCGGCGGCTGGGAGACTCAGACGAGGCCCACGCTTTGAGGCTCGCCCCCTGAGGGGTTTGGTTTTGTTCTAGCGCTGGTTCTGGGGCCTTGAACTCAAGGCCTGAGCCCGGCCCTGAGCTCAAGGCTAGCGCCCTACCACTGGAGCCACACTTGCACATCCCGTTTTCTTTGGTAGGTTAATGGAGATTAAAAAAAGGAAGTCTCAAGGACTAGGATTCCTGGCAGGGCTGGCTTCGAACCACCATCTTCAGCTCTCAGCCTCCTGTTGATTACCGGCGTGAGCCGCTGATGCAGGCCTTAGCTGGACGGTGTTCTGTAGAGCTGCTGAGACGCTTCAATCACTTTTCTTCAAGCATCCATCCAACACCGTGTTCTGTCACACACAGAGAACATGACTGAAGAGCGAAGCAGCGGTGCTGCTACCACATTTTTAACAGGGTTATGTTGAACAAACAACTTTAATAGGCAGAGATGAGAGAGACAAATTTAAATTTGTCTATCAAAATTGTTAAACATTTGGGACTTCTCAGGAGTGAATTTTTTTCTGGTTAGTCTATTGATGTGAAAATCTGAACTATTTGAAACATCTATGTCTATTATGAGGTTTTAAAAAATACGCTTTTGGGGCTGGGAAGGTGGCTCAGTGGTAGAGTGCTTGCCTTGCATGCATGAAGTCCTGGGTTCGATTCCTCAGCACCACATAGGCAAAAAAAAAAAAAAAGCCAGAAGTGGCCCCAAGACTGGACCCCCAAAAAAAAAGAAAATTTAAAAAAAAAGGAAAATTTAAAAAAAAAACGCTTTTGCTGTTTAACCTGTGTTCCTAACCCTCTATTTAAAACATTGTTTCAGTCAGGTTTAATTCTAGCTACTTAGCAGGCTGAGACCTAGAGGATCACATCTCAAATCCAACCCAGATGGAATCCTACAGATTCCCATCGTAATACTGGCACACTCACAAAATTTAAAATAATTCTATGCACAAAAATAAATAACAAATACAGAGACCCACTGATGTGGATACAACTTGTTGATCCTCTGTTAAGAAACTATAGTGTGCCTGGCACCAGTAGTTCAAGCCTATAATCCTTAGCTACTTAGGAGGCTGAGATCTGAAGAGTTAAAAGCAGTTAAAAGCCAGCCCAGGAGCCTGGCACCGGTGGCTCACACTTGTAATCCTAACTACTCAGGAGGCTGAGATCTCATGATCAAGGTTCAAAGCTAGCCCAGGCAGGAAAGTCTGTGAGACTCATCTCCAATGAAGTACCAGAAAACCAGAAGAGAGGCTATGGCTCAAAGGGGTAGAACTCTAGGCTTGAGTGAAAAAGCTCAGGGACATCGCCAGGCCCTGAGTTCAAGCTCTACCACCGAAAGGAAAGGAAAGAAGAGGAAAGGGAAGGAAAGGAGAGAGAAACTGTAGTCTGTTGACACAATGAAATAGCATGTAGTTACAAATAAATGACCCAGCTAAAAAAAAATACATAACCAAGGAAAGTGGGTTACAGGAATACATGTGTATACTTCGTACAATGTATACAATTGTGGAAGACTTTAGGTAGATGTAAAAACATTACACAAAGTTAATGTTCACTAAGTTTGTTTTTTGGAATTCCCTTCAAAATGTTTAACAATAGCCAGACTGCTTGCTGGTACAATGCCCAAGCACGGATGTGTGATATTCTAAAACTCAAATTATAAGGGAGCTGTTGGAAACTTAGAACATAGTGGTTCACAGGAGCCAAATTACATTTCATTTATATATTTATTTAATTTTACTTTGGGGCTGCTATTGGGGCTTGTATTCAGGGCTTCATGCTTTCCCTCACCTTGCTGGTTCATGACTGATGAGCAGACTGGCTCCAAAATGAAAGCCTCTAACCTTAGCTTCCTGAGTATCTAGTATTACAGGCCACCAGCATTAAGCTATAATGTGTGTGTGTGTGTGTGTGCGCGTGCATTAATGCACCCCAGTATTGAGACTTAAACTCAGGGCCTGGGTGCTGACCCTTAGCTCCCCCTTACCCCCGCCTCCCACTCAAAGCTAGTACTCTACACTTGAGCCACAGCTCCACTTCTGGCTTTTTGGTAGTTAATTGGAGATAAAAGTCTCACAGACTTTCCTGTCTGAGATGGCTTCCAACCATGATCCCCAGATCTCAGCCTCCTGAGTAGCTAGGATTACAGTTGTGAACCACAAGTGTGTATATGTGTGTGTGTGTATCTCTGTCTCTTCCCCCTCTCTATATATGTATATATACATAAATGTATATATGTAAGTATATATATATATTTATATAAATAAATACATACTTTATATAAAAATTGAAAGTTGGAAGTAAGGCCTACCTTTAATGCTTTTTCCCACTGGTAATAAGGTAGCCCTTGATTCACAGGTGTAGATAGTGTGTTTTGAGTGTGTCTGGGAGTGGTCTTCCCAGTGAATTAGGCTGCTGTCTTCTTTCTCCCAGAATTCTCTGCGGATTGACCTATATAGGGGTCACCTTGCCTTATTTCTGGAAAATTGGTTACAGTTATGGTGAAAAGATACTGCTTTCCTTCTGTGACACTTCTATTTTTTTCCCCACAGCATTTCACTATTTATAGCTTGTTTTCTGCATTCTGACTGGGCTCGCTTGGATTCTGTTCACCATGCCAACAGTGGTGGTGATGGACGTGTCCCTCTCCATGACTCGGCCTGTGTCAATCGAGGGGTCTGAGGAATACCAGCGGAAGCACCTTGCAGCCCATGGGTTGACAATGCTGTTTGACCACACGGCCACAAACTACAAGCTTGAATTCACAGCATTAGTGGTTTTCTCATCACTTTGGGAGCTGATGGTCCCCTTCACAAGAGATTATAACACCCTGCAGGTACAAAAAGGAATAAAGACCCAAGTTGATTGGAAAGAAAGCAGTATGATAATAGTGTAATGATTTTAGACCTTAGAATTATTTAATAATGAATATAAAGGCACTTAATATGCACAGCTATAAAGCATAATTCATAACCAATAGGTCCTAGGCCTTTCTTTTGTAAAGCAATGAGGTAGAGAAAGAGGTCATGGGGGCTGGGAAGGTGGCTGACTGGTAAAGTGCTTGCTTCGCATTCATGAGGCCCTGGGTTGGATTCCTCAGCACCACATAAGCAGAGAAAGGTCATGGTCCATTTTCTTAGGAATTCTTAGGAAAGGTGAAGATTTCAGCATTACCATGCTTCAGTCCCTAAATTCAACATTTTTTGCCATTCTGCTGTTTTCTACTTTCTCATACAATTTTGAGGTAATGAAAAATAGCCCTTATTAAAACACACACACACACACACACAAAAAAACTTCTTCTAGAAAGTTCAGATGATGCTTACTCTCCAACAGATAGTATTCATTTATAGATGCCAAGATATTATTTTTTTTCTTTTTCTTCTTTTTTTCCATCGTGGGGCTTGAATTCACGACCTGGACATTATCCTTGAAATTTTTGCTCAAGGTTGGCACTCTACCACTTGAGCCATAGCTCCATGGACTCATAGTCTCATGGACTTTCCTGCCCAAGATGGCGTCAAATGTTAGATTTCAGCCTCCTGAGTAGCTAGGATTACAGGTGTGAGCTACTAGTACCCAGCTCAATGTTGTCATTTTAAAATCTTAATAGGTATTGTCTTTCAAAGATATTTTTCTGAGATAAGCCAGATGTCTTTATTTTTTTTTCAAATTCTTTATTGAGATTAAGTGATTACATAATTTCCCAAATTTCACTGTATTGCGAGATAGTGATGCTTAGTTAAAATCACAAACACATTCTAATTTCATGGGGTAAATTGTCTGTCGTGATCTGTAATATTTATTCTATGAGCTAGCCAGATGTCTTTAAACCATTAATATCTCCTATAGTTCTTAGCACCTTGTCTTGGCCAGTGAGTAGACAATAAATGTTTCTGAAATTAAACTGAGCAATTAAATAATTTTTGGGCAATTTGGAATTGCAAGATTAATGTAGTTTGAATTCTTAGTCATTTTTTTTTTTGTTGTCAGTCGTGGGCCTTGAACTCTGAGCCTGAGCACTGTCCCTCAGTTCTTCAGCTCAAGGCTAGTGCTCTACCACTTGAGCTATAGTGCCACTTCTGGTTTTCTGGTGGTTTATTGGAGATAAGAGTTTCATGGAATTTCCTGCCCCTGCTGGCTTTGAACCGCAATCCTCAGATCTTAGCCTCCTGAGTAGCTAGGATTGCAGGCATGAGCCACTGGCGCCCGGCTGAATTCTTACTAATTTTTATTAAAGCTTTCCTTTTATTATCTTGCATCTTTATGAGACTTAAATTTTTGTTTTAATCATACCGGTGGACTTTTGGTAGTACTGGGTCTTGAATTCAGGACCTCATGCTTGGTAGGTAGATGCTCTACCACATGAGTCATACTTCCAACCCTTTTTTGTACTGGGTATTTTCAGATTATAGTCTCAGTTTATGCCCTGGATGGTTTGGGCTTTGATCCTTCCACTTGTGCTTCCCCATGTCAGTGGGGATAACAGGTGTGTGATACCACACCTAGTCTTTGGTTGAAATAGAGTCTTGTGAATTTTCTCCCCAGGCCAGCCTCTTAACAGCAATTTCCCAATCTCTGCCTCTCAAATAGCTAGGATTAGGGGCGTAAGCCACCCCACTCTGCTTGAAATGGTTTTCTTATAAGTTATTTAGCTAAAGATTTTTTTTGTGTTTAGCAGTTCTAAAATTTAGAGAATTGCAATGTAATGAATGAGGTGTAAGAGGTAAAAGCAGAAGCTCTGGAGTCAGGCCACTTCTTAAAAATTTCCTCATTTAGGGCTGGGAAGGTGGCTCAGTGGTAGAGCACATGCTTGCATGCCAGAGGCCCTGGGTTCGATTCCTCAGCACCACATAAGCAAAAAGAAAAACTGGAAGTGGCGCTGTGGCTCAGGTGGTAGAGCGTTAGCCTTGAGCTGAAGAGCTGAGGGACAGCACCCAGGTCCAGAGTTCAGGCCCTATGACCGGACCCCCAAAGAAATTCCTCATTTAAAAGTAGGGTGAACAATGGTAGGATGATTAAATCTGTGTAAAGTGCACAGAATGGTGTTTAGGAGATTATGGTTAGTGGTCCATACATTTTGTTCATTACTTTAAGCTTATTTCATTGTCCTTTACAGTTGAGGAGGTCTGTTTTGCTGTGTGTGTGCGTGTGTGTGTGTGTGCGTGCGTGTGTGTGTGTGTGTGTGCGTGTGTGTGTGTGTGTTTGTTTTCTGGAACCTATGCTTTGCGGCTTACAGAAACTCAGTGTTCGCTGTATGATATTCAGACTTCGTACAGTTTATATTGGTTTCTAATAACAAAACAGCAGAGAATAATGAGCAATTTTTTTCTTGCCCAATAAGGAAGCACTGAGTAACATGGACGATTACGACAAGACATGCCTAGAGTCCACACTGGTTGGTGTCTGTAACATTGTTCAGCAAGAATGGGGCGGTGCGATCCCTTGCCAGGTAATGCTTAGTGTTTTTCAATGTCCTTAGTTAATATCATTAACGAGCCAGCCTACCTACTAAGGAGGCTGAAATCCAAGGATTGCTGGTCAAAGCCAGCCCAGGCAGGAACGTATATGAGACTCTCATCTCCAATT
>NW_012267227.1:2060395-2101480 GCF_000151885.1 Dipodomys ordii
CTTGCATGCATGAGGCCCTGGGTTCGATTCCTCAGCACCACATAAGCAAAAAGAAAAAAGCCGGAAGTGGTGCTGTGGCTCAAGTGGTACCTCGTTAGCCTTGAGCTGAAGAGCTGAGGGACAACACCAGGCCCAGAGTTCAGGCCCCATGAACGGACCCCCAATAAAAAATTCCTCATTTAAAAGTAGGGTTAACAATGGTAGGATGATTAAATCCGTGTATAGTGCACAGAATGGTGTTTAGGAGATTATGGTTAAGGGCCCATACATTTTGGTCATTGCTTTAATCTTATTTCATTGTCCTTTACAGTTGAGGAAGTCTGCTTTGCTGTGTTTGTGTGTGTGTGTGTGTGTGTGTGTGTGTGTGTTTTCTGGAACCTATGTTTTGGGGCTTACAGAAACTCAGTGTTCGCTGTATGATATTCAGACTTCGTACAGTTGATATTGGTTTCTAATAACAAAACAGCAGAGAATAATGAGCAATTTTTTTTCTCGCCCAATAAGGAAGCACTGAGTAATATGGACGATTATGACAAGACATGCCTAGAGTCAGCACTGGTTGGTGTCTGTAACATTGTTCAGCAAGAATGGGGCGGTGCGATCCCTTGCCAGGTAATGCTTAGTGTTTTTCAATGTCCTTAGTTAATATCATTAACGAGCCAGGCACTAGGGGTTCACACCTGTAACCCTAGCTACTAAGGAGGCTGAATTCCAAGGATTGCTGGTCAAAGACAGCCCAGGCAGGAAAGTATATGAGACACTTATCTCCAGTTAACCAAAAAAGAAAAAAAAAGTAGAGTTATGAATCAAGTGGTAGAGTGCTAGCCTTGAGCAAAAGAAGCTCAGGGACAGTACACAGGGTCTGAGTTCAAGCTCCAGGACTGGCACCAAAAGAAAGAAAAAGGGAAGAGAAAATATAGACCCCCAAACTGGCCTGTAAATCTTAGGTATTCAAGAGGCTGAGATCTGAGGATCTCAGTGTGAAGCTAGCTGAGGCTAGAAAGTCCATGAGACACGTCTCCAGTTAACTAGCAAAAAGCCAGATGTGGAGCTGTGGCTCAAGTGATGGAGCACTAGCCTTGAATGAAAAAGGTAAAAAAGTGCTAGGGAATGTGGTTTAGTGGTAGAGTGCTTGCCTAGCATGCATGAAGCCCTGTGGACGATTCCTCAATACCACATCAACAGAAAAAGCCAGAAGTGGTGCTGTGGCTCAAGTGGTAGAGTGCTAGGCTTGAGCACAGAGAGACTCAGGGACAACACCCAGACCCTGACGTTAAGCTACTAGGAGTGCATGTACACATGCATGAGCACATGTGCAAAACATACAAATCATTAACCACTGTAGTGTTGATTTTCCTCAGGCTCTAACCGCCTACGTTATAACTCCTCACACTACATTTTACACTATTTGTACAGTTTTTAAAGAAGGCATTAAATCACTGTAATCGTATCACACGAGTTTAAGTCATACTAATGTGTTCAGAAAGCAGACCTATGCCTCGAGGAAAGTATTTTCCTGGTAAATTGATGTACTGAATATTTATCTTGTTTATATAAAGACAAAGGGCTCACAGTAGAATTTGTAACCATTGAAGAACGGATTATAATTTTGTGTGGTAGAATTGTAAACACGGAACAATAGTGTCTATTCTTCATTATCTCAGTGTAGCAGTTATTCAGCAAATTTCTAACCATCTCAACTGAGTTGTCTAAAAAGTGAAGAGAATCATAAAGACTTGCGCTTGTGGGACACCAGTGGCTCACGCCTGTAATCCTAGCTACTCAGAAGACTAGGATTTGAGGATCTCCATTCAAAGCCAACCCAGGCAGGAAAGATGAAACTCGCATCTCCAGTTAAACACTAAAAAGTTGGTAGTAGATTTGTGGGCCAAATGGGAGAATGCTAGCCTTGAGCAGAAAAAGCTAAGGGACAGTACCCAGGCCCTGAGTTCAACCTCTAGTACCTGCATTTTTTGTTTTAAATGCACAAATTCAAAATACATGGTTTAGTCTTGTCTATGAGGATGGATGTTATGGAGAGCAGAGAGAGAGAGAAAGAATGGTGGACAAAAACAGTCATAATATTCAATGTACATATTGAAACTGGGACTAGAAAACTTCAGATGGATAAGTTTGGAGTACATGGAAAAATGATAGAAAGGTTGACACTGATCAAAGTGTATTCTACATATCAGTTGACGTTGAATTAAAACCCTGTGGTATAACTAGTTAAAGATAATTTTAGCCGGGGGCAGTGGCTCACATGTATAATCCAAGTTACTTAGAAGGCTGAGATCTGAGGATCCAGGTTCAAAGTCAGCCCAGCAAGAAAGTCTATGAGGCTCTTATCTCTAATTAACCATCAGAAAACCAGAAGTGCAATTGTGACTCAAAGTGGTAGAGTGCTAGCCTTGAGCAAAAAGAGCTCAGGGATAGCACCCAGGCCCTGAGTTCAAGTACCATGACTGACAAGAGAAAAAAAAGACAATTAAAAAAAATAAGCCAGGCATCAGGGGCTCATGCTTGTCATCCTACCTACTCAAGAGGCAGAGATCTGAAGATCATGGTTTGATGCTAGCCTGGGCAGGAAAGTCTGTGAGACTTTTATCTCCAGCTAACCAGTAAAAAGGCAAAAGTAGAGGTGTGGCTCTAGTGGAAGAACACCAGTCTTGAGCAAAATAGTTCACAAATAGAGCCCAGGCCCTGAGTTCAAGCCCCAAGACCGGCACATAAACAAACAAATAAATCACACAGTTTGCTAGATTTTCACAAATGGAAGCATGTATGTATATCCTTACTACAAGTAAGACGTAGAACATACCCATCACCCCACAAAGCTCCCTGCACATTCCTGTAGCAGTGAAAGCAAACCTGGGTGGAGCTGTTGGGCATGTGGCTTAATGGATACTTGTCCTCTACACACAGGTCGTTCTGGTGACGGACGGCTGTCTCGGCATTGGTAGAGGGTCCCTGCGACATTCCCTAGCGACACACAATCAAAGGAGCGACAGCAACAGGTTCCCGCTGCCTTTCCCTTTCCCGTCTAAGTTATACATCATGTGCATGGCAAACCTGGAAGAGGTAATACCTTCTGCTAACTGCTTTTTGGATGGGTTAGGTAAATCCCAGGGCTCGGTTTAGTTTTCAGTATATTCAATAACACTCTTGCGTACGGTCTAACATTTAGATTTGAAAAGAGTTGATTTCACATGCTCTTTGACAAAACAACACTCACCTCTCCGAGAGTATAGCTGGAGATGCCCATTCTGCTGATGACCATGAAGGGTTGAGATGTTCTTTTTTTTCTGTCCATTCCTCCAGAAATGTTGACAGAGGTATACTTTAGGTTTTTTTTGTTTGGGGGGGGGCCTTTTTTTGGAGGGGGGGACATAGGTGTTTTTGTTTTGTTTGCTGTGGTGCTGGTATTTGGGCTTAAAATCAAAGCCTGGATGCTGTCCCTGAGCTTTTTGCTCAAGACTAGCACTCTACCATTTTGAGCCACAGCTCCACTTCTGGCTTTGTTTGTAGTTTAGTGGAGCTGAAGATCTCACAGATTTTACTACTCAGGCTTGGTTTCAAACTGCCATCCTCAGCTCTCAACCTCCTGAGTAGCTAGGATTACAGGCATGAGCCACCAGCACCTGGCTTCTGATGTGTTTTATTCAATACTTCCTGCTTTTCCCATTGAGTCAGGAATTATTTCACTTTACCTCAGTTTTTCTCTCTATAAAATGCTGATAATTGATGGCTCTTGCCAAACCATGTCAGGAACAGGTTGTAGGGAAGATGCTGTATGGCTACTAACTGTGGTCTCCTGAGACTCTGCAGAACTACTTATGAATGAAGTACCTCTTGTAACCTTGAGGCAGATTGCAATAGTTGAGGTAAGAAAGTCCATGAGACTCAGTATCTCCCCTAAACTACAAAAACATCTGGAAGTGGAGTTGTGGCTCAAGTGGTAGAGTGCTAGCCTTGAGCAAAAAGCTCAAGGACAGCACCTAGGCTCTGGAATTGAGCCCAGGAACTGGCACACACACAGAACAATTGTTGTGTTACTTCCTTATTTGTATTTTTTTGGGGGGGTCCGGTCGTGGGGCCTAAACTCTGGGCCTGGGCGCTGTCCCTCAGCTCTTCAACTCAATGGTAGCGCTCTACCACTTGAGCCACAGCGCCACTTCTTTCGTTTTTTTTTTTTGCTTATATGGTGCTGAGGAATTGAACCCAGGGCCTCATGCATGCAATGCAAGCACTCTACCACTGAGTCACCTTCCCAGCCCCCGTAGTTACTTCCTTCTGATATTGACTGTTAAGAAAATCATCTCACGGACTCAACACCCGTAATCCTAGCTACTCAGGAGGCTGAGATCTGAAGATCATGGTTCAAAGCCAGCCTGGGCAGGAAAGTCCATGAGACTCTTATCTACCAAAACTACCAAAAAAGCTGGAAGTGGAGCTGTGGCTCCACTTGAGACTTGAGTCTTGAGACTCTTATCTCCAATTAACGACTCAAAAAAACTGGAAGTAGCTCTAGGCTGAAGTGGTAGAGCACTAGCTTTGAATACATAGAGGCTCAGGGACAGCATTCAAGCCCTGAGTTAAAGCCCTGCAACTGACAAAAAAATAGTGTAAGGCCTTGAGTTTAAGCCCCAGTACCAGAACCAAAAGAACAAACCAAACAAACCGTTTATTGCCCATTTTGTTACAGTGGCTGTGGCCTTGGTGTGCTGGTAGTGATGTGGTGATTTGTTCTACTTTAAAGGTGTCCTCTCTTGCTTTGTAGCTTCAGAGCACCGATTTCCTGGAATGCCTTGAAGGTCTCATAGACCTCAACAATGGTGAAGGGCAAATTTTTATTATGATGGCCCCCTGTGCTTGAAAAACGTGCAGTCTATGTTTGGGTGAGTATATGCCTTAAAGTTGTTTTTTGAGGGGTGGGGGGTGGGGGCTTCTTTACAATCTGATATTATAATTTGACAACCAAGAAGAACAGTTACTGTATTATTTCTTCAGTCTAATGTTCTCCCAACTGAGCTATTTCGGCGACCTCTCAGTTACTGTATTATTTCTAACAGTGTGAGTCCATTTTCCCACAGTTGCCCGTTTCTCAGGTAAAATAAGGTGGTCATGCTTTAAAAAGACTCAGCTGTTCCCAAGTTTAACTTGCTCTGGGGTTTCTCTCTCAATTGAAATTTCCTCTCTAAAAACATCAAAATGTTTTCCGTTTCACAAGTAGATTTAGTTTTGGAATCAGTGCGAAGGTTTAACCAACTTTACATCTTGAAATGTTACTTGTCCTTTTCTGTGTACCACATGTGAACTCTTCCTCCCTTAACAAGTCATGATCATCTTCTAGAAAGCTGATAGACCTGGCATATACGCCTTTCCATGCTGTGCTCAAGTGTGGCCACCTGACCGCTGACGTCCAGGTCTTCCCCAGGCCAGAGCCATTCATTGTAGATGAAGAAATCGATCCTATCCCAAAAGTCATTAACACAGGTAATGCATTAAAAATTCCCTCCTGGCTTTCCTCTTTTCTCTGCCCTCCTTTCACTTGTGACTTACTTTCTCCCCATCTAGGAGGGCTGGAAAGAATCTTGTATTCTCTCAGGGAGGTGCTATTGTCATCAGCCCTGGATTTTTTTTTTCTTTTTTGCTGTGGGCTTGAACTCAGGGCCTGGGCATTGTCCCTGAGCCTCTTTTCTGAAGGCTAGCCCTCTACCACTTGAGCCACAGCACCACTTCAGACTTTTTCTGTTTATGTGATGCAGAGGAATCAAACCCAGGGCTTCATATATGCTAGGCAAGCACTCTACCACTAAGCTACATTCCTAGCCCTAATTTATTTTTTTATACATGTGTGGGCTGGTCCTGGGACTTGAACTCAGGACCTACATCCTATCCCTTAGCTTTTTCTGCTTAAGGCTAACAACACTCTACCACTTGAACCAAATCTCCACTTCTGACCTTTTCGTGGTTCATTGAAGATGTGTCTCATGACTTTAGTGCCTGATCTGGCTTTGAACTGTAATCCTCAGATCTCAGCCTCCTGAGTAGCTAGGATTACAGGTGTGAGTCACTGGCACCAGGCTCCTGCTGCTTGCACTGTGACTAAAAGAAAGTGATATGCTACACTGTTTCCTTGTCACATTGCTTAGCCCCAGGCTTAGCTGAGATTGGCACTGGGGAAAGTCAATATTAAGTAAGACAGAGGAGAGTTGTGCCCCATTGATGGATTGATCCCTGGAGTGATGGGTACAAAATAAATCTCTTAGGAATGGGTGTTTGCCTTTCCAGTCACTCTCGTAACCTTGATAGCTAATATATGATGCTTAGTAGCTAATTGGAAAGTCAGTAAATGATCACACCTAAGCAGACAATGCATGTTCATTGTTTGAGGCACAGAGATTTTAGGAAAAAGGGCTGTGAGAAGGCTGCTTATTTTTGTGCTTATAGCTTTGGGCTATGATGAGCTAGTGTCTATCTCTGTTGTAACAATGGGACAATAGTATATTAAGCCACATCGTATGTTCTGTGGTCTTCATAACAGTTAAATTCAACCTCCTTCCATATTTCTTTGGTGAACGATTTCATTATTTCTTTGCCATATAAATGTTTAAAATCCTTAATGTAGCATCTGTTAAATCTATAGAATAGAGTAGGTCTTTTCCATTCAAATGAAACAGCTCTAGCTACTGGTGTTGGCTTGTTTCTTAGCTGAAAGAGTTAACGACAGCAGATTTGAGAGTCACGCTTCCAACATGGTATAAGTCAGTGTGCTGCTGCATCTAAGTTTATAAATAGTTTCCAGAATATATGTGTGTATATGCTTAGAAGAAAAATTGAAAAGCAACTCAATAAAAATTACTTTTCTTTTATGATGAATAATAAATGATTTTTTTAAATAATTTTAGTGTTTTGTTAAGTTGTATGTTAGTTATATAATCAAGCTTTGGAAAGAAAAGTTTCAGGGCCGGGAAGGTGGCTCAGTCTTAGAGTGCTTGCCTTGCATGCATGAGGCCCTGGGTTCGATTCCTCAGCACCACATAAGTAGAAAAAGCCAGAAGTGGTGCTGTGGCTCAAGTGATAGAGTGCTAGCCTTGAGCTGAAGAGCTCAGGGACAGAACCCAGGCCCAGAGTTCAGGCTCCACAACCAACAAAAAAAGAAAAAAAAAGTTTCAGTGCTAAGATAGTGGCTTAAGATGGTAATCTCAGCCCTCAAGAGGATAAGGCAGCAAGATTGTGAGTTCTAAGCCAGCCTCCCATGGGAAGACCCTATCAAAAACAAAGAGAGTATAAGGGGAGGCACAAAAGTGGAGGGACAAAGGGTGGAAAACTGCAGCAGTGGACTCACCGGACACAACTTATGAGTGGGATGGGAAGGAAAAACAGAGGGAGTGAGGGAAGGGATGACATTGTGCAAAAAGAAATACACTTGTAACTGGGCACTGGTGGCTCATGCCTGTAATCCAAGCTACTCAGGAGGCCAAGACCTGAGGATCACAGTTCAAAGCCAGTGTGAGCAGGAAAGTCTGTGAGATTCTTCAGTTAGCCACCAAAAAGCTGAAAGTGGGGCGGTAGCTCAAGCAGTAGAATACTAGCCTTGAGTAAAAAGCTAAGGGACAGCTCCCAGGCCCTTAGTTCAAACCCCAGGACCAGCACCCACACACAAACATACTTTGGTCCTTTAGTACAGTTTCTCTAAAGCAAAAACATCATTGTCACATTGGTTTTGCCACAGTGATTCTTTTTTTTTTTTTTTCTTGCCAGTCCTGGGTGTTTGAACTCAGGACCTTGGAACTGTCCCTGAGCTTCTTTTGCTCAAGGCTAGCACTCTTATTACTTGAGCCACAGTGCCACTCAGGGTTTTTTCTGTTTATGTGGCACTGAGGAATTGAACCCAGGGCTTCATGCATGCTAGGCAAGCACTCTACCACTGAGCCACATTCCCAGTCGTCCCATTCGTTTATGTAAAGGATGTATTTCTTTCTCAGGGAAACTGTTTAGGTAGTGACTTTATTTTTCAAAGAAGGCTGAATGAAGTTGTATAAGTATATTTTAGTGCCTCTGGCAACCTGAATAACCAGGACTATTAACAAGGAGATTTGACCTTAAGCTCTTGCCCTGGCTAAGGACCAAGCTTCATAAAAATAAAGTTGACCTGAGTTATCATATAATTTACATTCATTAATGTTCTTAAGAACAGACAATTACCAGCCAGGTGGCCCATGCTTCTAATGATAGCTACTCAGGAGACTGAGAACTGAGGATCAAGGTTTGAAGCCATCTAGGACAAGAAAGGCACCAAAAAGGGGCTGGGAATGTGGTTTAGTGGTAGAGTTATTGCCTAGCATGCATGAAGCCCTAGGTTCTTTTCCTCAGTACCACATACTTAGAAAAAGCCAGAAGTGGCACTGTGGCTCAAGTGGTAGAGGGCTAGCCTTGAGCAAAAGAAGCTCAGGGACAGTACCCAAGCCCTGAGTTCAAGTACGAGGACTGGCAAAAGAAAAGAAAGCTGGGGGCTGGGGGCTCACACCTGTAATCCTAGCTACTCAGGAGGCTGAGATCTGAGGATCACGATTCAAAAACAGCCCAGGCTCGAAAGTCTGTGAGACTCTTGTCTCCAATAAACTACTAGAGAAACAGGAAGTGGTGCTGTGGCTCAAGCGGTAGAGTGCTTGCCTTGAACTGAAGAGTACAGGACAGCGCCCAAGCCCAGAGTTCAAGCCCCACGCCTGACAAAAAAAAAAGAAAAGAAAAAAGAAAGGCACTAAAAAATAAAATAATGATAATTAGTAAAGAGAATTTCCATTATTTTTTTTGGGGGGGTGGTCCGGTCGTGGGGCCTGAACTGTGGGTCTGGGCATTGTCCCTCAGTTCTTCAGCTCAAGGCTAGCGCTCTACCACTTGAACCATAGCGCCACTTTCAGCTTTTTTCTTTTTGCTTATGTGGTGCTGAGGAATCGAACCCAGGTCCTCATGCATGCAAGGCAAGCGTTCTACCACTGAGCCACCTTCCCAGCCCATGCCATTATTTTCTGAGTTAGTTAAAATGTAAATTGTTGGTCACCATAATTGAAACCTCCACCTACAGCAGGGTATTTGTGAAATGGACTTCTCCTGGTATAAATTAATTCTCTGCTGATTCCTTCCTTTCAGATTTGGAAATTGTGGGGTTTATTGATATAGCTGATATTTCCAGTCCCCCAGTTCTGTCCAGACATCTCGTCTTACCTATTGCCCTTAACAAAGGTGAGTTCTTTTCTTATGCTATTGATGTATATGAAGACTTCTATTATCTAAAGTTATTCTTACAAGGTTGATAAGTTAGCCCTTTTTGTAGAGTAAAAGAAGACTAGTTGCCATGTTGGATTTTATTTTCTTTTTTTCTGCCAGTCCTGAGGCTTGAACTCAGGGCCTGGGCACTGTCCCTGAGCTTCTTTTGCTCAAGGCTAGCACTCTACCACTTGAGCCACAGCACCACTTCTGGCTTTTTCTGTTTTATGTGGAACTGAGGAATCAAACCCAGGGCTTAATGCATCCTAGGCATTACCATTAAATGAGCCACATTCCCAGCCCCCATGTTGGATTTCAGAAAAGACAATGTTCCTTCATACAGCAGAAATGTTGCTGCTTTCTTCTATGTATTAGTTGTGAATGAACAGTGGAGGTCCTCCTTAGAGATGAGGCTGCTTCTTCCTCATCTAGGACTCTGCCTTTCCTATGAGGAACATGCTGAGAAAGGCAAGGTGGTAACCAGAAGACTGCCTTCAGGAGAAGGAGGGAGCAGGGAAGGAAGGTAACAGTTATGCTGTGAAAACTGCAATACGTGCAATGCTGAAATATGGCAGAAACCCTTTGTTACAGTTAGGACAGTAAAAAAAAATAGAATGACAAAGCTGGGCACCAGTGGCTCACACCTGTAATCCTAGCTGTTTAGGAGGCTGAGATCTGAGGATTGCGGTTCAAAGTCAGCCCAAGCAGGAAACTCCATGAGACTTTTTTTTTGGGGGGGCGGGGGGGTGGTCCGGTCATGGGGCCTGAACTCTGGGCCTGGGCACTGTCCCTCAGCTCTTCAGCTTAAGGTTAGCGCTCTACCACTTGAGCCATAGCGCCACTTCCCGCTTTTTTTTCTTTTTGCTTATGTGCTGCTGAGGAATTGAACCCAGGGCCTCATACATGCAAGGCAAGCACTCTACCACTGAGCCACCTTCCCAGCCCCTCCATGAGACTCTTATCTCCAATAAACCACCAGAAAACCAGAAGCGGCGCTGTGGCTCAAGTGGTAGAGTGCTTGCCTTGAGCTGAAGAGCTGAGGGACAGTACCAGGAGTTCAAGCCCTACAACCAACAACAACAACAACAAGCTCTATTGCCTTGCAGGGGTGGGCTCCAGTGGGAAGTCTGGGCTAACAACTTGGATGAGAAAGGATGAATGTGGTCAAAGTAGATTGCTTGCATGTATGAAAACAGAGCAAGAAACCTGTTAAAATTGATTTAGGGAGGCCGAGGACAAAGGAGTGTGATAGAATGGAAGAAATTGATCAGGTATTTTGTACACGGGGGTGGAAATACCACAGTGAAATCCCCCTTGTGTCACCGTGTGTGCTCATAGAAAGATTGGTAAATGTGCATGTGCATACAACTTCCTAAGGGGGAGGACATTATGCCAAGCACATAGTAGATACTCATTAAATCTGGCTGGCTGGATGGCCAGACAGGTGGATGGATGGACAGATAAACCTAGTTAGTACCTTGTGGAACTGCAGAATATATCTTTGTAGGAATTGTGAGGTTGTGTCCCTGGATTCAGCATCTTTGGTGTATGCTGAACTCTTACTCTTTCATGGCCTTTGTCTCTATGGATTTGCTACTCTGGATGTTTCATATAAAGGGAATTTACATAATTATTGAAAAGGGATTTTTATATGGGCCTTGGAAAACTGAGATGAGTTTTTTTCCAATTTGTGATACATTCCCTTAAGCTCCACATACTTTCCCTTCAAGGCCAGGAGGAGCCACGCATGTACTTGGCAGTGGGGTTTTGTGGCTCATCTTGCTCTAACTCATTTTCCTCTTTCAGAGGGTGATGAGGTGGGTACCGGTATCACTGATGACAATGAAGACGAAAATTCAGCCAATCAGATTGCAGGCAAAATACCCAACTTCTGCGTCCTGCTCCATGGCAGCCTGAAAGTGGAAGGAATGGTGGCGATAGTTCAGTTGGGGTAGGAAACTTTCTTCTCATCTGGTTCAATAAAGGGATGGAAAACTGTATGGACTTACCTGAAAGAAAAATAGACATATCCTCCTCTGCCCTGTCCTTCCAACCTGCCATGGCTTTTGAAGTTAAGCTCTCCCTAACTTCTCCCTAGAATAAGTATGGAGTGAGCCTTTTAAAATATTAGTAGTGGGGCTTGAACTTGGAGCCTTGTACTCTTACTTGGCATTTTTGCCACTTGAGCCACACCTCCATTCCATCTTTTGTCTTTGTGTGTCAGTTGTAGGGCTTAAACTCAAGGCCTGGGCACTGTCCCCGAGCTCTTTTTGTACAAGGCTAGCACTCTCCCAACTTGAGCCACAGCTCTACTTCTCGTTTTCTAGTGATTCATTGGAGATAAGAGTCTCACAGACTTTCCTGCTCTGACTGCCTTTGAACCTTAATTCTCAGATCGCGTTAGCCTCCAGAGTAGCTACCAGGGCCTGGCTTTTTTTTGTTGTTGTTTCTTTTAAACTGCTTTTAATTTCCATATGTATATCATTTTGCCTGAAAAAGCAGTAATGCTCCAGAGGAACTATTAGAAAACAGTAGTATGCATTTTCAGGTTTAGGAGTTGGCATTGGTAAGAGTGTATGAGTGGTGGACCTGACTTCAAAGCTGAAGGCTGTGTCAGGCTAAATTTAGTGTGACAGCTTCAGGCTTGCTGTTCTTCTGATCTCTCCCTCTCTCTCTCTCCAGTCCCGAATGGCATGGAATGCTTTACTCCCAAGCCGACAGCAAGAAGAAATCAAACCTCATGATGTCTCTCTTTGAGCCTGGCCCAGAACCTCTCCCATGGCTGGGGAAGATGGCACAACTGGGTCCTATCTCAGGTAGAGCAAGATCATTTCTTGCCAGTCTGCACTGTACCTTCCCTCTACCATTCTGAGTATCTGACAGGAGTTGGAGAGCTGGCTGAGCTCTTGGTGCACCATGGTGTCTAAGGTTGGATGTCTACATAAGGAACTTGGCTTTCACAGCTCAGGGGAAACCAGCATTTAGGGTGCTTTAAGGAAATACAAACTCTTCAATTGCTTAGTGTGAAAAGATAAGCCAGGCACCAGTGCTTCACACCTACAATCCTAACTACTCAAAAGGCTGAGATCTGAGTATCGGGGTTTGAAACCAACCCTGGCAGAAAAGTCCAGGAGACTCTTATCTTCAAGGAACTACTTAGAAAAAGCCAGACATGGCACGGAGACCAAGTGGTAGAGCTCACCTTGAGCACAAAGAGGCTCAAAGACAGTTCCCAGGCCTTGAGTCAAACCCCAAGACTGGCCAAAAAAAAAAAAAAAAAGGCACTGCCATTTTTTTCCCCCCTTAGTGCACTATTTCCAACTCAAGTCCCTTTTATTATTATTACCTTTTTAATGTACCAGTCCTGGGACTGGAACTCAGAGAACTCAGGGCCTGGGTGCTATCCCTAAGCTTTTTTGCTCAACATTCTACTTGAGCCACAACTCTATTTATGGCTTTTTGATGGTTAATTGGAGATAAAAGCCTCACAGACTTTCCTGCCTGGATAGCTTTGAACTGTGGTCCTCAGATCTGCCTCTTCAGTTGCCACTCCTTTTGACAGACCCTTGTGCTGCTGGGTCCTTAGGCTCCACCTGTAGAGTGACCCTTGTCTCATTTGGGCTCATTTCAATTTCAGGCATGTTTGCCAAGCTTAGTGGATAAGCGTCAGCTGGCGTTGCTGGGAGGTGGGGGGGCGGGGAGGAAGATTGAACTGACTGTACAGGGCTAAGGTTAGCCAGGCGGAGGTGACCATCAGAGCAGCTCTGCCCAGTACTCAGAGCTAAGTCTTTGCCGGGGAGAGACATACAAGCTGTGTTTTGAAGAAAAAAAAAAGGTGATGAAGGAAGAAAGGGCTTCCAGAGTAAATCAAACACCTCTATTTCTAGTGGAAAGAAATCAGAGCTTCCAGGAATTGAGCAGGAGTGCAGGGGGAGCAGAGATGGTGGAGCATGGGGAGGGCAGGTGATCGATTGCAGATGGGCAGTAGCCAGATCTGAGCAGCCTCTGAAATACGAAGAGCCAAGACTTATGCAGGTGCTGAGAGGGACTGCAGAGGAGTCATGTGGTCAGATCCTCTGGCCACAGTGCAGCCAGCAAGAGAGGTCCCTAGGAGAGTTGGTATTCTGCCGCTGGTGTCCCTCAAGTTTTGTGACTTGGCTATCATCCAAGTGAGAGATGAGACATTTGACCTGGGAGTGATCCCTAAGGTTGCCATTGGGGCCAAAGGGTAGCCCAGGGAAGAATATAACTGCACCTATTGAGTTTGTGCCTATCAGACAGATATAGGCAGAGGAAGTCTCTTTGGGAGTCTAGCTCTAGTGATAGTTTTTACCAGAGATGTTTGTCCATAAATCAGACTCTTCTATCTGACTCCTTTCTGAGCTGGCTGCAATCCAGCAGCCCTCATTGTTCATGGAGGTGGAACTGCCATTTACTCTCTCCTGTACTTATGTTATTATGTATCTCCTGTATTTCTTTTGTTTTGATCCAAGACTGGGACTTAACTCAGTACCTGACACTTCACTCATTGATTTTTGTTTTGTTTTGTTTTGCCAGTCCTGGGGCTTGAACTTAGGGCCTGGGCACTATCCCTGAGCCTCATTGTTCTCAAGGCTAGTACTCTACCACTTGAGCCACAGCACTACTTCCAGCCTGTTCTCTGTATGTGGTTCTGAGGAATCAAACCCAGGGCTTCATGCGTGCTAGGCAAGCACTCTACCACTAAGCCACATTCCCAGCCCCTGAGACTTCATTGGCTAGTGCTCTAACTCGGGTTACATCTCCAGCCCTAAGGACTTCTTTTCAGTGGGAACAATAGCAGCTGACATTTATAAACTGAATTTTGTGCCAGACACTGAGTTAGACATTTGAATTCTCACAGAAATTTCATGAGGTTGGGATTGGCATGAGACAGTGAATAAAAGAAAACTTACATCTCCAGGCTATTGTGAGAACTCACTGAGGGGGATACATCCAAACTGCCTGAGGGCAACACAGTAGATGCAGAATGGTGGAGATCATGCAAAATAGCACTTCCATGGTTGAGACTGACCCCTCCTAATTCTGTCAGATCATCTTAAATACTTGCATCCTTTTTTTTTTTTTTGGCCAGTTGTGGAGCTTGAACTCTGGGCCTGAGTGCTATCCCTCAGCTCTTCAGCTCAAGGTGAGCACTCTACCACTTAATCTACAGCTCCACTTCCAGTTTTCTGGTGGTTTATTGGAGATAAGTTTCATGGACTTTCCTGCCGGGACTGGCTTTGAACCACATTCCTCAGATCTCAGCCTCCTGAGTAGCTAGGATTACAGGCGTGAGCCACCGGAGCCTGGCTAAATACTTGCATCTTTTGAGTAATGCAATATATAGCTAGTTCTTGATTCTGTTTTTTTCATTGTGGTGTGTGTCTCATTCTGACTTTAAATGTTTGAATGTGTCACTGTTCTGTAGGCCTATTGTCTATATGTCACCTAGCATCCTTCCTGTAACTTCGTGTGTGTGTGTGTGTACGTACGTGTGTGTGATAGGCCATGGTCAGCTGTTGCAGTGTTGCTATGACACTGAGTACGGTTGGATAACAGAGTCTCAAGAAAAGCTTGGAGCAGCTTGCTGGCTGCTGGCTAGAATCTAGACATAAGATATAGATAGACATGGAGAAGTCAGGGTGTGAGGGAGGGGAACTACAGTGCTGAATGAGGGAAGAGGTGACAGATTCAAACCAGTGCATAAGGACATACTCTCTGAGCCTCAGTTCCTCATCTTTAATAGGATTGACTGCTGTCCGCCTTCAAGGCTTGCTGTATATGCAGTATATGTAAAGTGTCTGGTACACAGGTAGAATTTAATAAATACTCTTTGGGCTTGAACTCCTCTGGGCCTCATGTTCTCACTTGGCTTTTTCTCCCAGGGCTGGAGCTCTACCACTTGAGCCACACTTCTACTTCTGGCTTTTTGCTGGTTAGAGTCTTGGGAAATTTTTTTTCCCCTGCTAGCTTCAAACCATGATCCTCAGATATAGCTGCCATATTAGACAGCACAGAAAGTTTGGCTGGTGGACTAGAATATACACAGCACAGTATGTTTATATATGTGTTTGAAAATAATGTACTTTAGTATTGCAAGTATGTCTTTTTTCTCCTCTCTGGCCTTAACTTACATGGCAGGCGAGTGAAGCTGTTTCTTCAGGACATTAGCTGTTCTTCACTAGGCAGGCCTCTTGATTCCTTGCTGTCCACTATCCCTGGCTTTCTACTGGAAACAGGTTCTCCAGCTCGTTGAGGTGAATGGATTTTCTTAATTAATGAGGTAATAGGATATAGCAGATTGAATGACTCAGAGAGCCACTAGCCTAATTGGAAATGGAATTGATTGTGTTTGCCATATGTCATTTGGAATATCTTTTTCTTGCAGATGCTAAAGAAAACCCTTACGGTGAGGATGACAATAAGAGCCCATTCCCCCTGCAACCCAAAAACAAACGCAGCTATGCCCAGAATGTGACTGTCTGGATCAAACCCAGTGGCCTACAGGTAAACATTATATCTGCAACGCGCGCCCGCCCCTCCTTGGGGACTGGAGGCCGCATTTGGGTTAGCAGGCAAAAGACATTTGATTTGATTTGCCTCTCCTTTGATACTCCGTAATTCACTTACTTATAATGTGTCATTATTGCCAAAAAGGATTCGAGATGGCCTACAGTAAAACACCTAGAAAACAAAATCATTTTTTATAAAATTTAGAGCAATAAGAAATCTAGATAAAGAATGGAAAGAATTGTGCCTGGAACCCAAGGCCAGCTGGTAATTGTGTTTAAGCAGGGCAGCTCTGGGCCTCCTCCCATGGTCAAAACAGAAGTGAGTTGGGTTGTTTCTCTTGTCCAGTAGAAGAAAGCATGTCTGTTCTTCTTGGATGTATTTTCCCTGCACCGGAGGTTAAAGTAAAATTCTTCACATGGTGAGGCAGTAAGTGAGCAATACTCGTAGTATCAGTGTTGTCTCTCTGTGTGTGCCAGTACTAGGGCTTGTACTCTGAGCCTGGGCACTGTCCCTTACCTTTTTCACTCAAGACTGTGCTTTACCACTTGAGCCACTGCCCTACTTCTGGCCTTTTAGTGGCTAATTGGAAATAAGCATCTCATTGACTCTGTGTAGTCCAGGTTGGCTTTAAACCACAATCCTCAGATCTCAGCCTTCAGGGTAGTTAGATTACAGGCATAGGCCTCCAGAGCCTGTCCAAAAAAATTTTTTTTCTAATACCATCAAGCCTTTTGAAAAGGGAAGGTGTTTCACAATGTTAAACATTAACTGACATTAACTCAAAAGGGATCATTCATTCTGCTTTCTGTTCTCATTTTCCTATCTTTAACCATTTAATTACCCTTTTGTACTTTTCCACTTTTTTTTTTTTTTTTGGCCAGTCCTGGAACTTGAATTCAGGGACCTGGGCACTGTCCCTGAGCTTCTTTTGTTCAAGGCTGGCACTCTACCACTTGAGCCGCAGCGCCACTTCTAGCTTTTTCTGTGTATGTGATACTGAGGAATCAAACCCAAGGCTTCATGCATGCTAGGCAAGCACTCTACCACTAAGCCACCTTCCTAACCCCTGTATTTTTCCACCTTTTTACCACTGAATTCTAATGTTGAATTCCTTTTTTCCTTAATAGACAGATGTACAGAAGATCTTAAGAAATGCAAGGAAACTCCCTGAAAAAACACAGACATTCTATAAGGTGAGACTGAAGTAGAGTAGAAAGTGCTCCAGAAGCGCCCCACGTAGATGGTCCTCCATCAGCTGGAATATGGGCAGAGATCACATGGGAAGCTTGTACCCAATGTTAAATCAGTCCGTAGATGTGGTAGGTCCGCTTGTGCCTCAGCGTCCAAGAATGGAGGGCTTCTCCGTGTTGGAACCGCCATGAATAATGAGCCCTTACCTCTCTTGTACAGAGATCCAGTCCTACCCAGGCCAGCATTAGGTGGAGGACTTGGGGTGGGGAACTGCCCAGAACCTTCTGTGTGCACCTGAGAAGCCACTTCCTGAAAGGGCTTCCTATTACTCTAGTGAATTCCTGAGTAGACGGCCGTCCACAGCCATTAGGGGAATTGTCTGGTGGAGAGGCTGAAGTGAGCAGGGATGTGGCGGCAGGGAGCGCAGTTACACTTGCATCTCATTCCTCCTCGTCCTTGTGGAGGCTGGCAGAAATGAGATTCAGGGCGGTGTGAGGTGCCCTTGTCTAGTCATAAAACATGGCACACCGCCAGCCTCAGGCTAGCATCTCTTCTGAGAACATACAAAGCTACAATGCCTGGGGTTTTATCTCATTGCCTTTATTTACTATTATCTTCAAACCCAATTATGTAAGCTGGGAAAGCAAGCAAATGTACAGCTTGCTTGGGGGGTTTCTGGGTTGTTTTTTGCTTTTTGGGTTTTTTGGTGATGGGGCTTGAATTCAGGGCCTCGGTATTGTCCCTGAGTTTTGCCAAAAACTAGTGTTCTATCACTTTGAGCCACAGATCCACTTCCAGTTTTCTGGTAGTTAACTAGAGATGAGTCTGATGGACTTTTCCTGTCCAGGCTGGCTTCAAACTATGATCCCAGATTTCAGCTTTCTAAGTAGCAAGATTATAGGCATTAAGGCATCAGCGCTCAGATGTTTTGTTGTTTTTTATTGTGAAAATACTGTACAGAGGGGTTATAATTACATGGGCAAGAAAATAAGTACATTTCTTATCAAGCATTATAGCCTCCTCCTTTGTTTCCCCTTCCCATCCTCCCCCCCACCCTGCCCCCCCACCCAATCATCCCCCTGTTTTGTTGGTTTAAGACAGGTCTCACTATATAGCAGAGACTAGCCTTAGACTCACAATCCTCCTTCATTACCCTCCTGAGTGCTGGGATTATAGATGTGTCACCACACCTGGAAGAATGAATTGCGTTCATCAAGTTTAACCAGGGAGCCTCTGGGTCAGCTGGCCTCTCCCCAGTCCACAGGCCCTTGCCGCCATCTCGGTAGTTTTCCATCCAGACTTGTCGCTGTCTATTTAAGGTGGGCACGCATGTTCAGTGGCCTTTTCGTAACTTGTCACCTTTTAGTAGAGAAGTAGTCAGCTAGCAACGGCCTCTGCAGTGGTTATGTGTAATGTGTACACGAGGCCTAAGACCAGAGGCTTCCCAACTCGCACAGATCCCTCTGCTACCCAGCCTTGCTGAGGAGTCTGTCCAGCCCAGCTCCTGCAGACAGGTGCATTGTCACTGCAAGGCACGGAAGGTTCCCAGCCTCCTGGCAAGCCTTCGCCAGCCTTGAAGATAGACAAGAACCAAGTCTTCATGTAGTGCCTAGTAGGTGATGTACACACATTGCTCATCACATTTGGCTCACAAACCTCCTCTCGCTGCCTTCTCCTGGACCAGAACCACTGGTCCCCACACTCAGATTACTGGTGTCTCTATGTACAAACATGTTCTCCTATAAAAACGCCCCCCAAATCGGGCGCCGGTGGCTCACACCTGTAACTCTAGCTACTAAGAAGGCTGAGATCTGAGGATCGCAGTTCAAAGCCAGCCCAGGCAGGAAAGTCCATGAGACATTTCCAATAAACCACCAGAAAACTGGAAGTAGTACTGTGGCTCAAATTGTAGAGCTCTAGCCTTGAGCTGAAGAGCTCAGGAACAGTGTCCAGGCCCAGAGTTCAAACCATATGACCGACCAAAAAAATGCTCTCCAAGCCAGATGCTGATAGCTACTGCCTGTAATACTACTCAAGAGGCTGAAATCTGAGGCTCATGGTTCAGAGCCAGCCCTGGCAGGAAAGGATCTCCAATAACTATTCAAAAAAAGCCGAAGTGGCACTGTGGCTCAAGTGGGAAAACACTAGCTTTGAGCAAAAGCAGCTCAGAAACAGCACCCAGGCCCTAAATTCAAGTCCCAGGACTGGCACCAAAACCAAAACAATGATCCCTAAAAGGTGAGGTCAAAGAGCTTACTCTGAGCTGAGCACTGAAAAGGGAGGCAGCGAGGACATGAGGGCTGCTTCTGTTGCAGGAGCTGAACCGATTACGAAAGGCTGCCCTGGCCTTTGGCTTCCTGGACCTGCTCAAGGGCGTGGCAGACATGCTAGAGCGGGAATGCACACTGCTGCCTGACACGGCGCACCCCGATGCCGCGTTCCAGCTCACCCACGCCGCCCAACAGCTCAAGCTGGCTAGCACCGGCACCTCTGAGTACGCCGCGCACGACCACAACATCACCCCGCTGCACACAGACTTTTCGGGGAGCAGCGCAGAGAGGATGTGAGGCCTGCCTTGGACCTTCCTTGCCTAGCTCCTATTTGAACAGAAAAGCCTTTCCCGTGTGGTCCCATGCTGCCCAGCAGTGCTGTGATCAGGGTGGGGAGGAAGGGCTCAAAGCTTGGGCTTGGGCCCTGGCCCTGTCAATAGGCCTGGAAGATAGTCCTGGTTGCTCTGAGAGGAGCACAGCTCCTGAAAAGCAAGGACAAGACAAGCACTGAGCCCCTACCTTCTTGGCCAACCTGCCCACAAGGATTCTCTGGCTTGTGAGTTCCAGAACTTTCTTTAGAACTCGGCAAAATGTGGTGGTAACCCTTAGGTGCTTTTGGTAACAGTAGCCATGTGTGTAAATGATTCTTGTTTCTTCAAGTTTTTTTTAAAAACTGAAGTAAAATATGTGGTTTTCTATAAAATGGTTTCACTGAGGAATGTGTGCTGTCCCTTGACTCCAGCTCTGTTCCTCATGTTCATTTCTAAGGCTTGTGCTCCCCTGGTCTCTAGCACAGGCCTGCCTCAAACTTGGGCAAGCCAGGACTTCTGGGCACCTCCTTTAGCACCCCCTTTTCCAGCTCCTCTATACTTTCATCAGGAGTGCTCGAGCAACTGCTTCTGTTAGCAGACACAAGACAAAAATATGACCCGTAATCATCTTCAAGCACAAGCAGTCAGAATTTTGATTGTAAATGTTTTAATAGAAATACACAATCTTTCACTTTTTCAGACAGCAATAAAGGGGAAGGATCTTAACACTCGCAAAGAATACAGGATTTTTGTCACAAGGACTCAGCGAAATCCATTGCAAAGCTGATAAGCCCGATCACAGAGCTGAAGGACAGCAGGAATCAAAACGAACAAGTGCTGACAGGAGTTCAGACGTGCCAAGCACCCTTCCCTGCCAGGTGCCAAGAACTTTTCAAGTAACAGCCAGTGTATGCCCATCACTAATCAATGGTTTAGGTCACAGCAGGCTTCCGGGTTAGGCTCAGTGGAACAGGACAGTTCAGCAAGTCTCCTTCCCCCAAGAACAATGGGGATGGCAGGAGAGAGCTACCAGGCCCTAGCTCCTCAGACAAGTGTTACTTCTAACACTTTTATTTGGTCTACATGGAATGTATTGGAGGAATCTGATTTGTTTTTTTTTTACTATAATGTCTAGATTTTCTCAGGTCGTCTTTTGGTGGGTTTCCTGCCAGAAATCCTTGATAAGGATCAGCTGGTTGTTCCCAAAGTTCCTGCTCTGTGTCCTACTGCAGACAGGTTAAAAAAAAAAAGCTAGTGTTTTGAGGTTCAGAAAATGCATTGTGTGTGCCACTTCTCAGACAAAAAAGTACTCACGTAGGGACTGAGCCTGAGAGAAGCAGCCTGGCAGCATGAGCACGTCTAGCCTCTGACCTTTCCTGTCTGCCAGGCTGCACTGCCAGCAACTGATTCCTGCCAGTGTAGCCTAGGGACGCTCGTAATCTCATGAGAGCCTCTATGTTATAGCCCCTCTTTGTCTAGTGTTGAAAGGAGTTAGCTAAGAAGGAAGTGATCACAGTTCTGATTGGTTTCTCTTAACTCGCTTGGCCTCGTCCCTGCCCACACAAGTAAGCACTGCAGTGACAGATGTGGTTAGGCCAATAGATATCAGCTGTTCAGTGTTCCCCAGAAACGTCCATAACACTCCACTACTAAAGGAACCCCTCAGATACAGTCCTGCCCCAGTCCTTTCCAACGGCCTTCTGTAGAGTATTAATAGACTTTTTTCACAAAAAGCAAGAGCTGACTAGCGCAAATCCTAACTGCAAGGATGCGCAAAGCCTTGGAGGGCGAGGGCCTTGGAGCCGTCCCTGGCGTGTACATAACACACTGACAAGAAGCAGCCAGGGTGGAGGCTTCGTTGCCATTAAATACACAAGAGTGAACCTGTTGTCAGAGGTGAGGATCTGTGTCATGCAAGTCCTACACTAACAATACAGTAAATTCAGGAATGTTACGGGGAAAGAAGAAAGATGGACTCACTGAAAATGTGTTTGAACTTTAAAAAAAAAAAAACTTACATCAGTACCAGGTAAAACAGTAAGAATCACAGATGAGGCTCAAACTGGCAAGAAGCTGTCTATCTGAGTCTCCTCAGTGGATCTTCTTCTTTTTTTGTCCATAGCGCCTCCTGCGCTGTTTATAAAGGTGACGGAAATTTATGTACAACCCTGAGAAGAGAAAACAGGTGGTCAGAATTGCAAACCTTGTCCATCCTGTGTAAGTGGAAGCACAAGAGTGGGCCGCAGAACCTGCCCTCGAGACAACACAACTCCATTAATATTCTCCATTTAAAAGTCTGTAGAACTTTAAAACAAAGGTAAGATCTTTAAGACATTTTTACTATACCATATCACCTAATCTACTCATCTAGGCAGTTCAACTCAGTGCAGACACAACACACTTCACCCTACCTGTGTCAGCAAGCACAGTTCAACACTTTTTCCCCCTTGTGTATTAACTCAGGAGTGAGGGAATAACTTACTGCACAGCTACTCAAGAGCATGTATTAAGCAACAATCTAAAAGGTGTAAGACACAATTCAGTGACAGGAAACTGGATTTCAGTGTCAGATACAATTTGTATCATGTGATCACTGAGTAGGTTGTAGCTTAGCCTTGCCTCAATTTTCATTTTATAAACTTAACTGTGAAAAAAATGAATAGATGTTAAAAAAAAAAAAAGTTCTGCCAGGTGCTGGTGTCTCATGCCTGTAATCCTAGCTACTCAGGAGGCTGAGATCTGAGGATCACCGTTCAAAGCCAGGCCAGGCAGGAAAGGCTGTGAGACTCTTATCTCCAGTTAATCACTAGAAAACTGGAAGTGGTGCTGTAGCTCAAGCAGTACAGCACTCGCCTTGAGCTGAAAAGCATAGGAACAGTGCCCGAGCCCAGAGCTCAAGCCCCACAACAACAACAACAAAAAAAAAAGTGCTCTAACCTATTAAGTACTAATTGGTTTTGAAATTAAGATTTACTTCATTTTGAAGAGTAAGAACTATACTGAATATTACAAATTAACAGTGTGCACTAATATAATACAAAGCTACCAGGCGACTGTGTGCTGACATAGTTCTGTCCCAATTTCTATCCCCATTTCCATCCAAAGTGTCTTCCCAACATTTCCTTCACCTTCCCACATGCCCTGTGCTGCTTCGTGCTGACAGGAATATTGGACTGCACAGTGAGCTATGAGATAAACAATTCCCAAACGGTGCACTTCACAAGCTCAAGAAGCGTTTCTATACCACATCCACAAACAGATTCACATTTTTGGTGAGAAATCCTTCTGGAATGAATACACCCTGTGCTGAAGTAGGAAACCAGGAAAGTTAACCTTGCTCATCCCCTGAGGGAGTAGATCTTCTCTCCAGTACAAAGTGACCAGGACGCCAACTTTCTGGCTTCACCCTCTGGGACTCCCAGCCTCCACATGCCGGGTATTTCCTATACATTTTCCTCCAGCACTGGGCTGGAGCACTGGGTCCCTTCTGAGATTACGTTCTGTTTCTGATCACCTGCTCGGGGGCTACCGAGGAATGGGACCACAGCAACCAGAGTGAGCTGAGCACACCTCCTCCACTTGCCAGCCTGACTGGAGTCCCAGGAGAGACCTGGAGCTAGAACCATGGAATGCAATAAAGGTTTGCAATTTTTTGCTACTTAATTAAGCCTTGTGATGATTTGTTAGAACCCAGCAATAACTAATATATATATAGGCTGCTGTAGTGCATTTCTGTAGCCCAGGCTGGCTCCTACTCTGTTGTCAAAGCATTTCTAATGCTGTTTGAGGCTGTGGTAGACACTCCTGGTAGGTGTAGTTTTTGCTGTGTACATCTTCTCTAAGGCTATGTACTCTTCCAGAAAAAGCTAGCTAGTAAGGACACTTAAAACGCTAAACCATTCAACAGGAAAAAACATCTACGTCACCGAGAAAATACTTACCTAAAAATAACATGATAAGATAAACCTGAAGGAAAAAGGAAAATCGCACTTTGATTTTCACAGGATATGGCAATGTGAAACTGAATCTTCCTGACTCGTTAAACACAGGAATGGACTGGATCACGGAGACCGCTGCAGACAGAGAGAGAGCTCATCAGCAGTGTGGGACACAGGCCTGCCGCCCAGCCCCAGCTGCCTGCCCAAGCCCTCAGCAGGAGGGCTGGAGGCTCTTCCTTCGCCCGCCCCTTCAACGCAAAGCTTGGGCCACTGCTTTCCCCGGCCCCTTCAACGCAAAGCTTGGGCCACTGCTTTCCTCCCCAGGTCCTGAGGTACCCAGGCTGTCCACTGAGAGGAGCAAGGATAGGCATGGCACCGGGAGAGGAATCATACCAGAATTCACTGGGTGTGGATCAGAATAAAACAAACACACAACTCCTAAGAACTCCTAAGAGCATACCATAAATGAACCCCCAGCTGCCAAACCTTATACCAGCTGTCTCTGCAAGAGCCAGAGACATGAGGGAAAGAGGGTGCAAGGAAGAAATCCTGAGAAGTCCAATACCCTAGTTATCAGACTAATACCCTAGTCATCAGGCTCAGGCTGGCAGAGCTGAAACCACTGTTCTCTTAGCCACTGGGCAGCCTAGGAGCCTTGCTATGAGATCTTGTTTCTGAAAATACCTTCTGCCAAACATCCCAGAGGGTAGATGGGAATCCACACGGTGTAGCGAAGCCAGGTGAGTACCTTCCAGTCCATGTCGATGCAAGTGAGCATGTAGAAGGGGTACCTGACAGGAACAGGGATGCCAGTGTGAAACCGTCAGGTTCGAATGCAACCCTACAAGTACCATGGATGTGTGTGGCTCATGCCTATAATCCTAGCTGCTCAGCAGACTCAGATCTGAGGACTGCAGTTTGAAGCCAGCACGGCGGGAAAGTCCATGAGACTCCAGTTAACCAGCAAAAAGTCAGAAGTGGAGTTATGGCACAAATGGTGAGTGCCAGCTTTGAGTGAAAAAGCTAAGGGACAGTGCTTAGGCCTCGAGTTCAAATCCCAATACTGGCATATCATGTGTGTGCACACATGCTTCTTTACAACATTATTTGAATCCTGGCTACCTACCCACTCCTTTACTGACGAAGTTGAGGTCTCAGGGAATTCTTATCAACGTATGTAGCAAACCTTTTTTTAGGAGAATGGGGGAGGTGGGGGAGAGGGGCAGTTTGAACTCAGGGCTTCTTGTCTGTTAGGCAGGTGCTCTACCATTTGAATTACATCCCCAGCCATTTTGGCTTTGTTTTTACAGGTAGAATTTAACATTTCTGCCTGGGCTGATTTCAAGACATTGATCCTACATCCTCTGTTGTGGCTGGGATCACAAATGTTTCCCACCATGCCCAGCATACTGGCTGAAATGGGATCTTGCCAACTCTTTGCTTGCAGAAAGTTGAGGTTCAAGCTGGACACCTGGCTCACTCCTGTGATTCTAATTAGTTAGGAAGCCAAAACCTAGAGGATCCCAGTTTAAAGCCAACAAAAACAGAAAAGTGTGTGATACTCCTTGTGGCTGTGGCAAACACTCCTAGTGGGTCTGGTTTTTGGTGTGTAAATCTTCTCTAAGTCTACGTACTCTTCTCTAACCAGCAGAGGAACTGGATAGGAGGCATGGCTTACGTGGTAGAACACCAGCTGTGAGGAAATCATCTAAGGAGAGCATGATGCTTTTGTTCTGAATGGCACACACACACAAGAAGAGTTGAGGTTTGGCTTCAAACCACGGTCCTCCCAATCTCAGCCTCCTAAATAGCTAAGATTACAGACAGGAACATAACACTTGACCCTAAAAGAATTTATCTACTATCTAGTAAGCTACCTTGACCAATTCCATACAACATGAACTCTTCCTTCAATGTCGTATTTCTTCAGCCCTATCAAGTATTTTCTTTGTGGGTGGGCCTTGGATCTTTTGGACACAACAAGATCTTACAGTCATAGTAAGAATGGACTTTCCTTTTTCCTTTTTTTTTTTTTTTTGCGGGGGGTGGGGAGGGGATGGGGGTGGTCAGTAGTGGGGCTTGAACTCTGGGCCTGGGTGCTGTCCCTGAGCTTTTCAGCTCAAGGCTGGGTGCTGTCCCTGAGCTCTTCAGCTCAAGGCAAACACTCTACCACTTGAGCTACTTCCAGTTTTCTGGTACTTAACTGGAGATAAGAGTCTCACGGACTTTCCTGCCTGGGCTGGCTTTGAACCACAATCCTCAGATCTCAGCCTCCTGAGTAGCTAGGATTACAGGTGTGAGCCACCAGCACCCAGCTTCTTTTCGGTTTTTGAGCTAGGTTCTCCTAATGTGGTCCAGGCCGACCCACTATGTAGCCCAGGCTGGCCTTGAGCTCACCAACCCTCCTGCCTCATCCTCCTGAATGGTGGGATTACAAGCATGTTCATGCTATGCCTGACTTGGGTCTTTCATTTCCCTGCTTCTCTTCTGCTCCCTAGTACACAGGTTCCAAGCATTGCTTTAAAAGATCTCCCTTGACTTGGCAAAGCACACTAATGTGGCTAGAATTCTCCACATTCTCAATGATGTAAGAATCTCAACAAAAGCTGCTGGTCAATAGGAGTTGAGGAAGAGAAAACAACAGAGAGTAGGTTATTCAGAACAAATATAATATGTCCATGTCTGAAACATGAAATTCTTTGGTGCAATCAACACACACACACAAACATGCATGTACGTGCACACATGTAACGTGCATATAAGAGGTAGAGTGCCAGCTGTGAGTGTGAGGCCCTGAGTTCAAGCCCTGGTACTAGAACCTAAACAAAAAGATGTGCTGGGAATGTGGCTTAGTGACAGAGTGCTCACCTAGCATGCAGGAAGCCCTGGGTTCCATTCCTCAGTACCATATACACACAAAAAAAGCTGGAAGTGGTACTGTGGCTCAAGTGGTAGAGGGCTAGCCTGAGCAAAAAGAAACTCGGGGAGGGGCTGGGAAGTTGGCTCAGTGGTAGAGCGCTTGCCTTGCATGCATGAGGCCCTGGGTTCCATTCCTCAGCACCACATAAGCAAAAAGAAAAAAAGGCGGAAGTGGTACTGTGGCTCAAGTGGTAGAGCGCTAGCCTTGAGCTGAAGAGCTGAGGAATAGCGCCCAGGCCCAGAGTTCAGGCCCCATGACCGGACCCAAAACAAAAAAAAGAAGCTCAGGGAGAGCGCCCAGGCCCTGAGTTCAAGCGCAGGACTGAGGGAAAAAAAAAAGAGATAGGAAAGTACAAACTAAGACAGGCTCGGATAGGGGTAGCGTGTAACAGCAGGAGGGAGGGGGGCTAACAAACAATGAATGAAGACGCTGTCAAAGTAGCTTATGTGCATTTATGAAAATAAAACAATGAAAACTGCAGAAACTTTTCAAAAGGGGGCAGGATGGGGTGAGTTATACAAGAGATGATTGATGAGGATACAGTTTACATGTGCAGAAACATCACAATGAACACTCCCAACCTTCATAAACTAATGTATGCTAATTTTTTTAAAGAAGAATTCTCCACATCCATAACCCAAACTTAATGAGACTCTGGCCAAGACAGGAAGTCCCTCACGAAGAGAACTGCTCAGAGAGCAAGAGGCATTCAAATATACCGGCATTTGTACTCACCTGAAAATTTCAATCATGCTCCAAAAATAAAACACGAAGAAAACCACAGCTTTGTTTTGCATTTCTTCCATGGTGCCAAAGACAATAAACAAAATAAAATTTCTTCCAAGAAGCTATTAAAAAGACCCAAGTGAGAAAAAGAACAAGTGAAAAATACGTACAGGTGCCACAGAAACACTTTATGCAGTCCCACTAGGTGAGCGGAAGTGGGAAACATGGAGTCAACAAGACTGTTCCTTTCCATCTACAAGGATGGGCTTAAGTACCCATGCCAGCCTGGTACTTTGGTGTGCCCTAGTGCATCGGAAATGCCACACACACACACACACACACACACACACACACACACACACACAATTTATAAAATACTGACAGCGAACATTTGTGACTTGTTTCCACGGCCAAGTTAAAGAACTGGTCCACCGGGGCTGGGAAGGTGGCTCAGTGGTAGAGCGCTTGCCTTGCATGCCTGAGGCCCTGGGTTTGATTCCTTAGCACCACATAAGCAAAAAGAAAAAAGCCGGAAGTGGCGCTGTGGCTCAAAAGTGGTAGAGCACTGGCCTTGAGCTGAAGAGCTGAGGGACAGCGCCCAGGCCCCACGACCAGACCCCCCCCCCAAAAAAAAGAACTGGTCCACCATCCTGTATCTTCACAGCATACTTCGATGGTTGCTGTCTCTGTCTTCATTAGTCTAAATGCCTCCCCAAGTACAGCCGTGCACTATCTGCATTTCTGTGACTAGCACTGGATCCCAAGACCCAGTGCCTATGCCACTTTCTTCTTCTCCATTCTCTATCGGCATATTGGTGGTATTCTACTTTTAGCTAGTTTGAATAAACTACCACCTGAAGTCTTTTGTTTTTCACAAAATTTCAGAAATGTATCATTGCAAAACTGTTTGTATTTTAATTGGAATTACATTTACTCTACAAATGAGAATGGGGGTTGGGAAAGTGGCTCAGTGGTAGAGTGCTTGCCTTGCATGCATGAGCCTCTGGGTTCATTCCTTAGCACCACATAAGCAGAAAAAGCCAGAAGTGGCGCAGTGGCTCAAGTGGTAGAACACTAGCCTTGAGCTGAAGAGCTGAGGGACAGTGCCCAGGCCCAGAGTTCAGGCCCCACAACCGACCCAAAAAAAAAAAAAAATGAGAATGTACTACTGAGTCTTACAATTCAAGAAAATTATGTCAATACTTTTTGTGCTCTCTCCTGTGTTTAAATAATCCACTAATTTTTACTTCAGATGTGTCTAACACACTTCCAAAGCTATCCAACAAATTTTAAAATTAGGTTATTGCATTTTTCATTAATAGAAGTTCTATCTGCCTCTTTTTTCAAACCTTTTTATATTGTCTTAAGTGTCTTCTTTCCTGTTCATAGCCACAGTCAGCATCAGCATCAGCTGACACAGATTTTCCTGGCTGGGCTGACTTTGAACCATGATCCTCAGATCTCAACGTTCTGAGTAGCTAGGATTATAGGTATGAGCCACCAGCACCCAGCAAATTACAAATTTTATAACATTACCAGCATGAGCTAGGGACACAGGACATAGAGGAGATGACCACCCATCATGGGCGGCCTCTGCAGCTGCCTAGCTGGAACCTAATGGAGTGCGATCGAACAGCTACGAACCAGGGCAAGGATCTAGGTGCCATATTACTGGCAGCCAGTGGCAAAGGAAACCAAATAGCTGCATTAGTAGAGGAAAGTCACAACAGGGACAAGAACTCCTTCATCTACCCAGAGACTAAGGGTATGTTTTTCTATCCCCGATTGCTTTGAAGTCCTGTTTATAATTTTGTGAGAATCTCTTTTTATAATTTTATAATCCCTGGAGGAGAAAAGGCAATACTGGTAATGTTATAAAATTTGTAATCTGCTGGGTGCTGGTGGCTCATACCTGTAATCCTAGCTACTCAGAATGCTGAGATCTGAGGATCATGGTTCAAAGTCAGCCCAGCCAGGAAAGTCTGTGAGACTCTTATCTACAAAGTTAACCACCAGAAAAACAGAAGTGGTGCTGTGGCTCAAGTGGTAGAGCACTAGCCTTGAGCAAAAGAGTTCAGGGACAGAGTCCAGGTCCTGAATTCAGGCCCCATGACTGCCAAAAAAAAAAAAAAAAGTTTGTAACATTTACAAAGTTGTAACATACAGTTCTCGGGCCCTGTAAGGCCGAAAAATCATTTGGTACATGACAGGACAGACATCTCTATTTCTCGTATGCTTCTAGTCTGCTCCTCTTAGCCATCTACCTGTATTAATGCTTTTGTATGGCCTTTGAATGATGTTATAAACATCCAAATGGCCTTTGACATAAAAAAAAAACTTTCCACCTTATAATAATTTAATAGGCTTGCAAAGGTAAAGGTCTACTTTGGACTTCTTGTTATTGTTCCAATGCCAAGGCTTAAACTTTGGGCCTGGGCATTCTCCCTTACCTTTTATGCCCAAGCCTGTTCTACCATTTGAGCACACCTCCACTTCTAGCTAATTGATAGTTAATTGGAGGTAAGAGTTGTAGCCTATTGAATAGTGGGAAATATAGGCATAAGCCACCAGGACCCAGTTGTAAAGATCTACCTTGGACAGTATCCTTGACATCTAAAAATTTTCCTTTTTCACATAAAACATGGCTATTTCCATGTGTATATATATATATATATATATATATATATATATATAGACATTCCTAGTTACTGAAATGTAGCATATGATGACACATCTACAAGATACATACTAAAATCATTCATTCCTACCCTCAAACGCAACCACTCAGTACCTGGAGGAGAGAAGGCAATACTGGCGAGCTAGTGACTCCGATTGCTGCATTGATGGTTTCCACAAGCGCCAACATCTGGCAGAAATACATCATGTCGGCCACCGAGTGGAAAGTGTCGTAAAAGGACTCTGTAGGCACAGATGCACATTAAGGGTAACCCAATCAGTGAAGTTCAACCAGTATTCTAGTTCTCATAGCGTAATTACACAGATCATTATTAACTTCCTAAGGACAAATTCTTAAAAGTGGAGTGACAAGATTAAAGCACAAATTATATTTTGACAACTGGATGCATTAGGCCAATTATCTTTCCAGAGTGTACTGTTTCATGGTACCATAGATTAAACCCCATATTCAAGCTAGGTGCTGGTGCCTCACATCTGTAATCCTAGCTACTCAGGAGGCTGAGATCTGAGGATTATGGTTTGAAACCAGCCTGAGCAGGAAAGTCTATGAGCCTCTTGTCTCTAAGTAATCACAGAAAAAGCTGCAAGCGGTGCTATAACTCAAGTTTTAGAGGGATAACCTTGTGCAAAAGGAGCTTAGTGACAGCACCCAGACCCAGAGTTCAAGGCCTAGGACCGGCAAAAACCAAAACAGACAAAAAACAACACCGTATCCAGTTAGCATGTGAGTACCTTTTAGGACTATAAAAACCTTTCTCTAGCCTAGCACCAGTGGCTCATACCTACGAACTCTAGCTACTCAGGAGGCCGAGATCTGAGGACTGAGGTTAGAAGCCAGTCTGGACAGGAATGTTTGTGAGATTCTTATGCCCAATTAACCATCAAAAGCTAAGGTATAGTGCCCAGGCCCTGAACTCAAGCCTTAGTACCAGCACAAAAATAATAAACATAAAAGTAACTTACTCATTTATGGAAGTTTGGAAAACAGGAAAAATCAGAGGTAGGGGTACAAGGTGTGATCTCTGCTCCCTTAGTCATATTTCCATATAATTTTCCTAGTCTTTCTCTTGTAGTTACATAATTATTTCGTATGCAATTATGCAATTTGTGTTCAAATGCTTCAATATTCTAAGGGCTGGCGGATGTAGCTCCATGGTGCTTCCCTAGCATGTAGAAGGCCCTGAGTTCAATCTCCAGCACCACGAGAAAACAACAAAAAGTTTGTTCAGATGACTGTAAAGCTAACTATGACTCACCTCTTATAAACTGCAGGTGGAAACTTTTAGAAAGGAGAATAAAACAGTCAACAGGACTTTTCTACCTTTCCTTGGTGGTACTGCAGTTTGAATTCAGAGCCTTCTACTTGCTAGTTGGATGCTAAAAGACTTGAGTCCAGCCCCTGGCCCTTTTTGCTTTAGTTGTGTTTTGACATAGGATAGCATGTTTTTGCCCAAGATGACCTGAACTACAATCCTCCTACTTATACCTCTCTCATAGCTGGGATGATAGACATGTGCTACCACCACCCAGCTTTTATTGTTGAGATTGGGTGGCTTTAATCAATTTTTACCCAGATAGACTTGTACCCAATCTTTTTCCTGGTCTTTTTTCCGGTCATATTTTTTGGGGGGAGGAGGCAGTTTGAACTTGGTGCCTTGTACTTGCTAGCCAGGCTCTCTACTACTTGAGCACACCTCCAGCCCCAGTTGTCTTCTTTTTAGAATTTACATTTTCCAAATACTTATAGTTCTTACCATATACCATATATTTTACAAAATAAAGAAGAATTTTAAAAACTCAAACTAATCCCTCATTGGTAAGACATTTGAACAAATCTCTGCCCCCAAGAGTAGCTAGGATTACATGCATGAGCCACTGTTCCCAGCCTATGGACTGATAGGTTAGGAACCTATTTGCAGAGTGAAATCTCTAGGCCTGTTTCCCTGCTTGTTACATGGACGAATATCCAGCCAGCCTGTTTTGCAAGGCCAAGGGAGCTGAGCACTGTGAAAAGCACAGTGAGAGGCAGGAAGGTGCTACGCAAACCCCGGTTACTGTTCATTTCAAAGGTGCAGAGTGCTGTTATGGGTGGGCAGTGGGCCAAACTACTGAGAAAGGGAAACCGTAGCTCTGATGATAGTATACTTGCCTTTTCCCAAGATAAAGAACCGCACTGTCAAGTTGACAAAGATCCAGGAGAACCCCAAGAACTGCACAAGGTTGTACATGAACAGGTATCCTTTCTTCAAGCTTGTGAGAGCTGAAAAGCAAAGCAAGGCAGTGAACTGTAACCGCAGTGGTCACAGAGAGGAGCTGTCTGTGTCCGGACAACTTCCAGCCCTCAGACTCCGCAAGCCCAGGAGAAAGACATTGCCCGGCACAAAACCATGACCTCTGACACGGCCTCATAGAACAGAAATGTGAAGGTCATGCAAGTCACTAGCTCCAAGAAGCAAAAACAGGAAACAAAATACAAGTCACCCTGACATTTGCTCACCTATTCCCTTAGCAATCACCAGGTAAACACCAAGTGTGCCAGGCCCTATGAGGGACACGGCTGGGGTACAAAAGTGAACCCATGACCCAGGACACTGCTCTCAAACTCCTTCAACTGCAACGCCACGATGCATGCTGGAGAGCATCCAGAAAAGTCTTGAAATGTTCAAGGTGGGAGATGGCAGCGGGCCCCAGCAGGTGTGGGTGGCTAGACTGGTATCTGAGCTGGATCCTGCCTCATAGGCAGGATGAGGACAAAACCAAAGGAAAAGGACATTTACAGCTTGTGAAGGATCAGCTGACTACAGAGTTAAGGGAGAAGGAAGGAGCTTAGAACCATGACTGAGTCTGAGGAGGGAAAGGAAAGGACTGTCCTCCAGAACAGGGCTGAGGCTGGGCCTCAAGGGCTCTTGCTTGTAATTCTACTTACAAAACTGAGATCTAAGGATCACAGTTGGAAGCCAGCCAAGGCAGAAGTCCATGAGACTCTAATCTCCAATTAACCAGCAAAAAGCCAGAAGTGGAGCTGTGGCTTAAGCAGAATGCCACCCTTGAGTGAGAAAACGAGTGCCAGTGCCAACACACACACAAAAATCTTTCCTCTTCCTTATATGGCATGCCAGGTAAGTGCCACAAAACTTGAACAAAAGGCAACCTGGAATGAATGAAGAGACTTACTTCTTTCGGCTGTTCAGAGATAGCTCTTCACAGACCCGCACACACTTGCCACTACATTGTTCTTCTAATCCACCTACAGGGAGCCCATGATGGATTCATCGGGCCCATGCTTTGCACGTGGCATGAGTGTAATAAACAGCTGAAGATTCTCATCTAACTATGCAACCTAAATAATACCTACACTTACAGAGTTTCCTGCTGATAACTCATCGGACAGAAATAGAAATGGAAAGCCGGGTGCCGGTAGCTCATGCCTGTAATCATAGCTACTGAGGAGGCTGAGATCTGAGGATTGTAGTTCAAAGTCAGCCTGGGCAGTAAAAGTCTGTGAGACTCTTCAATAAACCACACAGAAAACTGGAAGTGGCACTGTGACTCAAATGATAGAGTGCTCGCCTTGAGCTAAAGAGCTGAGGACAGCGCCCAGGCCCAGAGTTCAAGCCCCACCACTGACCAAAAAAAAAAAGAAATAAAAATGGATTTTGTTTTCCTTTTTTAATTAAAAGGGACTTCAATTCAACATGTTAGTTTATGCAATCTGATCAATGGCACCCATTTTATAATTCAACCCGTCTCCCAACCCCACTCATCCCCTCAATTTGCCTGTACCGTTTTTATATATGTACACTGAACACTATGGCTGTGTTCGCTGGCCACCCTTCCTCTCTCCATTCACCTACCCCTCCTCCCCTTGACCTTACCTCACCACCTCTACAGAAATGGATTTTTCCTTTTTTTTTGCCAGTCCTGGGGCTTGAACTCAGGGCCTGGGCACTGTCCCTGAGCTGCTTTTGCTCAAGGCTAGCCACTTGAGCCACAGCACCACTTCTGGCTTTTTCTGTGTATGAGGTACTGAGGAATCGAATCCAGGGCTTCCTGCGTGCTAGGCAAGCACTCTACCACTGAGCCACTTTCCCAGCCCAGAAATGGATTTTTTTAAAGGTTCATGGACAGCAGGGCTACACAGAATTATCTTCACACTTGTCTATAGTAAAGCCCCTCAGGACTCAGGTGGGAGAGAAATGCACGGGTGAAGGAGTACAGGCTGGACTGTGCACATTCCACATGCCTATGCAGGCTTTGGGTGCCATCTGCCCTCAGCCCAGGAGACTGAGATTCTTCCATTCTGCTAGAGCAGCCCTGGCAAATGCAGACAGTGTCAGATCTCGAACAGGAAATTTAAAGTAAGGCTACTGAGGTAGGTGTGCATAGCTTAGGCGTCAGACATAAAGGACTTGTCATACACACATCCAAACATTCTCTGTGGTAACCCTATCACATCCACCGCCACCCCACCTCGATGAGCAGTAGTTACGCTCCCAACAGGAGCAACTTACTTTCAGGGGAGCCTTCACTTTCCATTCTGAGTTTATTTAGGCGTTCTTCCTCCTAGAAATTAAGACAGAAATTTCTCAAGGACACAAGTTAGGATTCCCAGATGCTGCACAAGCCCATTTTCTGGGTAAGTGATCTGACTCCCTTAAGCTACCTCCTCTAACTGTGTGCATGTTCCACTGGGGAAAGAGACCCCGCTGATGATATTAAAAAGCCCGACTCAGCCAGCACCAATGTCTCATGCCTGAATCCTACCTAGTCAGAAGGCTGATATCTGAGGATTACAGTTCAAAGACAGGGCAGAAAAATCCATGAGATAAGAGTCTACAACAAGCCAGGCTCCCGTGGCTCACACCTGTAATCCTAGCTACTCAGGAGGCTGAGATCTGAGGATCGAGGTTCAAAACCAGCCCGGGCAGGGAAGTCCGTGAGACCCTTATCTCCAATAAACCACTAGAAAACTGGAAATGGCATTGTGGCTCAAGCGGTAGAGCACTTGTCTTGAGTTGAAGAGCTGAGAGACAGCACCCAGGCCCAGAGTTCAAGCCCCATGACCAAAAACAAACAAACAAACAAACAAAGAGTCTACAACACACATGGGAGAGTACTGCCCTAAAACTCTAGGGCCAGGCCTAGAGTGTGTACATTTTTACATATGTACACACATATAATACTAGCTACTGAGGAGACTGAGATTTGAGGATCACAGTTCAAAGCCAACCCGAGCAGGAAAGCCTGTGATACTCTTACCTCCAACTAACTACCAAAAAAAAAAAAAAAAAGTCAGCTGTGGCTCACAACGGTAGAGTTCAAAAGTGATAGAGCACTAGCCTTGAGCACAAAACCTCAGGGACAACACCTAGGCCCTGAGTTCAAGCCCTGGGACCATTAATAAATTCATTCATTCAAAAAGGTCCAAGTCTTTAAAGGAATTGTACCTTCATCCCCATCCTATGAGACTCTTAGAGGAACCTGAAGTGACCTGAGTAACTGGAATTCCTCAGTTCTCCATCTTCAATGGCAAGGTTTGGGAATCCTTACTGACCTTGGCTCTGAGTTCCATTTCAGCATCCGATTCATCCAGCCAGCGATCAAAGTCAGGGGCCAAAAACAGTGGACGCTTCTCCTGCTTGGTGAGCCGTTCCCACCACTGACTCACCTTCTTCTGTACAGTGATGTTCACCTGTCTCTGAGTCAGTTTGTAAACCGGCTAGAACAGAAAGTGAAAATGTTAGAATGCCTCTTCCCCTCACTGGAACTTCACTCTAGCAGCACAGCACCACAGAGAATCTGTGCAGTATGCTTACTCACCTTCCTTCTCTGGTCTTGCAATGCAAAGAGAAAATCTAGACCAAGGGCTGTCACAGTGAAGAGCTGGCCAGACAGAGGCATCTCTCTGATTCTGCTCCAGCTCTTTCTTTCTCTGCATAGCCTCTACTTTGTCTCTGAAACAAACCCTTGACAGATTCTCTCCCCTTCTGCCAGGATTATCAGTGGTATCTCAAAATGAGAAGCTTCTGCATGGGGAGATCAGTAAGCTCAGAGCTGAGTGTAAATCTGGAAACTGAAATATACCATCTACTACATCCTTCCCTTCATATGCAAGAAGTTCCTCCAGTCTTGGATGAAGAGAAACTCCAATTATATTTTAGCATTATTGTTTTTAAAGATCAACCATTTTAGCACTTTCTGACTGCTATTGTAGATTCTATTCCTAGTTGATCAACTACCCTGCTCTTAAGAGGTGCCATGCTCCTCTGCCATCACTGAAGACCAGAGCTGGAAGGGACCCCAAGGATCAGGTCATCCAATCATCTCATACAGAAGAAACATGAAGTCAGGAGCCGGTGGCTCATGCCTGTAATCCTAGCTACTCAGGAGGCTGAGATCTGAGGATTCTGGTTCAAAGCCAGCCCAGGCAGTAAAGCCCATGAGACTCTTATCTCCAACTAACCACCAGAAACCCCAAAGTGGCACTGTGGCTCAAGGGGTAAAGTGCTCGCCTTGAGCTGAGGAGCTCAAGGACAGCACCCAGGTCCAGAGTTAAAGCCCCATGACCTGCCAAAAGAAGAAGAAGAAGAAAAAAAAAAGAAACATGGAACTCGAAGAACTGAGGTCATGTTGCCAACAAATGGCAAAACCCAGATCCAATGTTACCATTCCTCCACAACTAAAACTTTTTTCAAAACTCTTATCATTCCCCTTTGGTTTTTTATCTCCTCTTCCATAGCTCCTGCCCTTCACTGTGCTACACTGCTAATATTCACTTCATACAAAGGAAAGGTATGTGAGAAAGGAAAAGCATACCTCTGGCTTCACAAGGTCTAAGAATTCCAGGTGAAATTCATAGACGTTGTCTCCTTTGGCACCATGCCCCTGGGCTATATGGAAAAGAAACATGGGTTACTACGCACTTGAGCATAGCAAGGCTACCTGAAAAGTCAGCATGGTAGGTCTTTCAACACTGTACAAATATTAATGGCTCCTGTCAAAATGTGTGGAAGCTTGTGAACAGATACTCAGCAAGTAGATAAACCAAAATTCTGGGAAAAAAATTTAATCTCCATAAGTCCTCTGATGGTCTATCTTGGAATATTTACCTAATCTTCCAATATAGGCTGGGTGATGGTCAGTATAAGTCTGGGTTGTTTTTTTTATAACTATTTTTTTTGGTCTTTTCTTTTTTGGTACTGGGGATCGAACCCAGGACCTTGCACTTGCTAGGCAAGCGCTTTGCCACTGAGCTACATCCCAGCCCTCAGTATAAGTCATGGGCAAGTGAAAGGTTATAAATGGGAAAGATAAAGGTAGCACGTACATAAACTTTTCATGTTTACTCTGGTTCTAAACCCTACAGAGAAAAATCCAATGCATGTACCATCTTGATATGTTTAAGGAAAGCAACTTCCTTGAAAATGAACTATACAACTTGTGGTTGGTGATGGGGGGAAAATTGGGAGAGAGGGAAAGGGTGACACTGTCCAAAAAGAGATGTACTCTTTACCTGACATATAGCTATAAGCCCTCTGTATTACCTTTATAATAACACTAAAGATAGATTTTTCTTTTTTTAATATTTTTTCTTTTTCTTTCCTTTGTGTGTGTGTGTGTGTGTGTGTATACATGTGTGTGTGTGAACTCAGGGTCTGGGCATTGTCTGTTATTTTATTTTTTTAATTGGTCGTGGGGCCTGAACTCTAGGCCTGGGCACTGTCCCTCAGCTCTTCAGCTCAAAGTTAGTGCCCTACCACTTGAGCCACAGCACCACTTCCAGCTTTTTCTGCTTATGTGGGGCAGAGGAATCGAACCCAGGGCCTCATGCATGCAAGGCAAGCACTCTACCACTGAGCCAACTTCCCAGCCTGCAATTTTTTTTTTGTTCTTATAAAGGTGATGTACAGAGGGGTTACAGTTAAAAATGTAATTAAAAAAAAAGAAAGAAAGCAATTTTTTTTCCTTACAGAAAGAGCTGTGGTATAAGACCTGGATTCAATACCCAAGAAGGAAGAAAGGGAGGGAGGGAAGGAGAGAAGGAGAAGGGAAAGTTAGTTGTAAGGTACATGGAAATGCTGTTATCTCAAAAACAGCTCTGAGCCTGAAGTTTCCAACTAGTGACAGAGAATGAAAGCGGAAGCTGACCTCTCCTTTAGTGCACCTCAAATGGCATAAGGAAACAAAGATCTTTTTCAACTCTTGGATGATAGGCTGGCCACCCCTCTAATCCCTGTGCCTTGACATGGCTCCTGATTCAAATACGCAGATGGCAGGACAGGCAGCAGAAGCTACCGCTGGACATTCAGATACTGACCTTTGAAATGCAGCACATTTTCTGTGATGCTGATGGCAGGGTTCTGTGAAGAGAGACCAGAGATGGGAGAAGGCAGGTTAATGAGAAAAAAAGAAATTAAATGAGAAAAAAAGAACTTCCTCCTTGGAGATTCACCCTCCTACCTAGAGAATGTTTGATGGTTTATTCACATTTCTATTTGAGGTTTCTCTACCTGGGTCTGCACCCACCCATCTAAGATTACAGCCTTCTCCAAGGACTCTACACTACTTTTACAGTGCAGAGCACTCAGGTTCTGAGTCAGCTGCTGGCAGCTCATCATGCAACATGCTATGCTATTGGGGGGTGCACTCATCTCCAAGACTCAGCCCCTGAGCTGAGTACGTAGGGGATCAGGTTCTCAGCTGCTCCTCCTGTAAGAGGACATCAAGTGGCTAGGAAGGTGTTTGCTCAACACCAAACAAGTAAAAAAAAAAGCAGCAAAGTATTCATTCTGGTAACTAAGACTGAGCACAATGGTTGGGACAAAGTTCACTAAGGTGAGTGGGACCTTATATTGCAACACGAGGAAAGGAGCCTCAACTGAAATGAAACACACTGTGCCTCCAGTTCTAGCAGCCTCCAGCCCTAGACATCCTTAACCCCCCACCAAACAAAGACTAGAAGAGTTCAAAATTCTCCAAGCTTATTCCCCAGAGTCACTGCATAGTAGCATCATTTAAATGAAGCTATGGAATGTTTCAGTGGCTGAGAAACAACCCACCTCCTACTTCCAATTCAGTTACTGTGCAAGCAATGTTCCCAGAGGCCCAACTCCACCTTCCTCCTGTAGGCTCCGTGAGAAAACCTCATCACTTATCAAAGGAAATCATCAGCCAGGTGCTGGTGGCTCACATCTATAAATCCTAGCTACTCAGGAGGCTGAGATCAGAGGCTCAAGGTTTGAAGCTAGCTTGGGCAGAAAACTCCCCATGAGACTTTTATCTCCAATTAACCACTCAAAAACTGGATGTGGTGTGGTGGCTCAAGTGATAGAGCATTAGTCTTGAGCACAAAGAGGCTCAGAAACAGTACCTAGGCCCTGAGTTCAAGTCCCACAGAGACCAAAAAATAATAATAAATAAAGGAAATCATCAAGATACAGAGAAGCCTAGAGAGGGTACACTAATGATCAATGGGAGCCTCTATGCTCTGTGCATAGCCAAGAGTCAGGAAATGGAGAATGATGGCTCAGTAAATGCAAAGGTTTTTTGTTTTTTGGGGGGGAGGGATGTGTTTAAATGTGCTGGTGTTGGGACTTGAACTCAGGGCCTGGGAGCTGTTCCTGAGCTTTATTTGCTCAAGGCTGGTGCTCTATCCCTTGAGCATTAACCCCACTTCTAGCTTTTTCCTAGTTAACTGGAGAAAAGAGTCTCACAGACTTTCTTGCCCAGGCTGGCTTTGAACTGTGATCCCCAGATCTCAGCCTCCTGAGTAGCTAGGATTTCAGATGTGAGCTAGTGGCATAGCCAGGCAGTAAACATTAAATTTTAGCGAAGAACTTCTAGAGGGGGAGGAAAGACTTCAAGGTAAGAAGTTCACACAGAAGCGCCAGAATCTAGATGATCTTCTCTGCAGCAAAAGGAGGGTAAGAAGATTCATCAAAACAGTTACAGGAAGATTTTTTGCTCACTTGTTTGTTAGTAGAGCTGGGGATTGGATCTACCGCCCTTTACAAATATGCACTCTACCACTGACTAAATCTGCAGTCTGAGAAGTAGGGTTGTGAGGTTTCGGTTATAAGCTAGCTGGACAAGTTGGACTAAGCCTGAAATCCTACTTACTTATGAGGAAGAGATCAAGAAGATGAAGGTCCAAGGCCAGCACTGGCAAAAGTTATCAAGACATTTCCAACCCTACCTCCCAATCAATAAGCAAAGTACGGTGGTGTGATCTCAGCTAGGTGAAAGGCCACAGGTAGGAAAATATTGGTCTAAGGTCAGCCTCAGGCAAAAAAAAAAAAAAAAAAAATGTGGAACACACAACACACCTGCCCCCAGCAATCTTCTCCTATGGTATTTATACCTTCATGTATTCCCTTTTCATAGTGATAACAGGGCTGGTCAGTGTGTAACCAATAAAATAACATGGGAGAGCTCCTGTTTGGATCTTGACTAGCCTATGATGGAGCTACAGGAGGAAGAGAGGAACTTGAGGATGAAATCCCTACATGGGAAAGAAAATGGGAAGCTGGGCACCAGTGGCTCTAGTTTCTCAGGGGGCTGAGACCTGTCACAGTTCAAAACCAGTCCATAAAACCAGGCATAAAAGTCTGAGGGATTCTTATCTCCAATTAAACAGCAAACAGCTAGAAGTTGAGCTGTGGCTCAAGTGGTAGAATCCCATATTGAACAAAAAAGCTAAGGGACAGTGCCCAAGCCTTTTGAGTTCAAGCCCCCAGTACTGGCACATAAAAGAAAAGGAAATGGGAGATGATCCTAACACCATTATGCAGCATGCCAATTGTGGACTTACTACCTCCAGATTTCTTATACACAACAAGCAAAGTTCTATTTGATTGTTAATTTAGCTCAATTCCTTTTTTTTGTTGTTATCTACAGCTGATCTTAACACATAAACCCTAGCCTGTCCATCTTGATTGCTAGTGCTCCTGCTATAGCAGTGGGTGACATGCATAAAGCAGGAACAAGTATATGTTAAAGCCCTGAAATGGGGTCCTTAAGTAACAGCAGACCACTGTCTTCAGCCAGCCAGTCCTTACCTGTGTTGAAACAAATAACACCAGCAACCAAGACTTTGCTTTTCTGGGGGCTGGGAAGGTAGCTCAGCGGTAGAGCGCTTGCCTTGCGTGACTGAGGCCCTGGGTTCAATTCCTCAGCACCACATAAGCAAAAAGAAAAAAAAAAAGCCGGAAGTGGTGCTGCGGCTC
>NW_012267227.1:2103255-2110752 GCF_000151885.1 Dipodomys ordii
CTCTACCACTGAGCCACCTTCCCAGCCCCAGGGTTTTTTGGTTAGTTTTTGTCAGTCATGGGGCTTGAACTCTGGGCCTGGGCACTGTCCTTTGGCTCTTCAGCTCAAGGCTGAAGAGCTCTACTACTTGAGCCACAGCACCATTTCCTGCTTTTTCTGCTTCTGTGGTGCTAAAGAATTGAACCCAGAGCTTCATGCATGCAAGGTAAGCACTCTTACCACTGAGCCACCTTCCCAGCCCCCAGCATCTAGCTTTATTCTCTACTCTTAACCATTTCAGTGAATTACCATCATCTGACTCTGGGCTTACGCTAAAATTTTAAGGCTAGTTGATTCCTTTCTCTTCCTCCTCTACAAGAAATTAAGGCTTGAGAGAGAATGTATTTCTCTCCAAATGTAACTCTCTCCATCTTCACTCCCATTTCTAGACTAAGCCCCCTCATCTCTCATCCACACTATCACAACTTCTCTAACTGGTCTTCCAAATTTTTCACTCCATCCCTGGAATCCACACAGCATCCCTTTGGCTGGGGACCAGTCCCAAGGCCTTGTGCATGCTACCACTGAGCTATGTTCCCAGTCCCACCACGACTTCTTTAAAATCACAAATCCTACAAAGTCACCCTTCTGCTGAAAACTATTTTAATGGTTCCCCACTGTTCTTACAATGAAGTCCAAGTTCCTTACCATGGCAACAAAGCTCCACATGACCTACATCTTATAAACCCCTCAACTTCTCCCTCACTATGCTTCAAACATACAAATATCCTTTCTGTTCCTGGAATCCACCAGGCCCCCACCAAGTCTTTTTAAGTGTGCTTCTTAGAATGTTCTATCTCCAGCTTTCCTTTTGATTTTGTGTGTGTGTGTGTGTGTGTGTGTGATGCAAAGGATCAAACTCTGGCCTCAGGCCTGCAAAGCACACACTAATATGCATCCCCAGCCTTACTCCTAGCTTTCTGCATAATTCATTTTATCCTTTAACTTTCACTTTGCTCAAAGCATTACCTCTTAGCCCAGTCAATTTAAAACAGCATCTATCGACCACTCTCTACTATACCACAATCGTTCTTTCCCTCTAGCAATTTGCCTAGTTAGTTATTAACTTGTCTCTACTCCTTCAACCTGAAGGTACAATCTTCACAGGGGCTGTTCTCCAGTGAGTAACACTTAGCCTGGTACCTGAACCATTTCCAACACTCAATGGTTACCAAATTACTTCATTTACAGCTCTAGAACTGTACTCTTGTACTGTAGTTATAGTTTAGACTTACCGGATTTTTATTACTAAATATTTCAAGCAATTAGCCAACCTCAAAAAAAAAATTCTACCACGTTTTTGTTCATTTGCCTTCCTTTTTTGTTTTAAGAAACAAAATGGCTAGGTGTCATTGGTTCACTCTTGTAATCTTAACTACTTGGAAAGTAAATATCAGGAAGATCACAGTTAAAGACCAGTGTGGATAAATAAATAAATGCTCATGGCGCCCTCTTCTCAATAGAAAAGGCTAGGTGTGGTGTGATACATCTGATACTCCAGCTATAGCAGGAAGCACAAATAGGAAGATCATGTTCCGGGCAAAAAAACAAGACCTCGTCTCAAAAATAACCAGAACAAGCAAAGGAAATGGTGACATTGTCAAAACAGAATCGTACTCATTACCTGACTTATGAAATGGTAACTACCCTACACAACACCTTAATAATAATAAATTTACACTTAAAAAAAAAGATCAAAAAAGGATGGAAGTGTGGTTCAAGTGGTATAGCACCTACAAGAAACTTAGCTCAGGGGGCTGGGAAGGTGGCTCAGTGGTAGAGCGCTTGCCTTGCATGCATGAGGCCCTGGGTTCGATTCCTCAGCACCACATAAGCAAAAAGAAAAAAGCCGGAAGTGGCGCTGTGGCTCAAGTGGTAGAGTGCTAGCCTTGAGCTGAAGAGCTGAGGGACAGCACCCAGGCCCAGAGTTCAGGACCCACGACCGGACCCAAAAAAAAAAGAAAAAAAAGAAACTTAACTCCAACTCCAGGACTATTATAACATCTAACTGACAGGCCTGTGCTGCACTGTCGTGTGGATCTCAATTTGTATAATTACTCAATTCCACTATTCTTTCCCACTAACATACCCCATCCTTGCAAGGCACAGCTATTCTAAAATTGGACTGTTTCTTTACTCACAGCATGGAACTTTTTTCTTTTGCGAGCCCTGGGGCTTAAACTCAGGGCCTGGGCATTGTCCCTGAGCTTCTTTTGCTTAAGGCTAGTTCACCACGTGGGCCACAGCACCACTTCCAGGTTTTTCTGTTTATGTGGTACCGAGGAATCAAACTCAGGGCTTCATGCCTGCTAGACAAGCACTCTACCACTAAGCCATATTCCTGGCCCCTGAAATATTCTTTACTCACAATATATCCTGTCATATGTGTTACACAGTTTCATACTGATCTCATCATCCTTCAATTTGCCTTTTCACCTGGTCGGTCCTGGGACTTGAACTCTGGGCCTGGGTGCTGTCCCTCAGCTCTTCAGCTCAAGGCTAAACTCTACCACCTAAGCCACAGTACTCCTTCCGGCTTTTTCTGCTTATGTGGTGCTGAGGAATTGAATCCAGGGCCTCATGCATGCAAAATAAGCACTCTACCACTGAGCCACCGTCCCAGTCCTCACCTGAAATACTTTTAAGCTTTAACTCTAAACAGATAGAGTTGACCCTGTTTCATTCTTTTTGTTGTAGTTGTTGGCCATGAGGCTTGAACACAGGGTCTGAGAGCTGTCCCTGTATAATTTTGTTTAATTCTAGCACTCTACCACTTTGAGCCACAGTGCCACTTTGGGTTTTCCGGTGGTTAATTGGAGATAAGTCTCACAAACTTTCTTGACTGGACTGGTTTTGAAACAAGATCCTCCTATCTCAGCCTCCTGAGTAGCTAGGATTACAGGTGTGAGCCACCAGCGCCCAGCTGTTTCATTCATTTTAGCCTTATGTAGTTCGCTTTGTGTAAATAAGCCACAATTTATTCATTCTCCTATTGGTATAAGATTGAGGCTGTTTTCGAATTTTTGACTTTGGAATAACTCTTTCTGACTTTGGAATAACTCTTTTTACTTTTTTGTTGGTCCTGGGGCTTTAACTCAGGGCCTGGGTACTGTTTCTGGGCTTCATTTTGCTCAAGGCAAGCACTCTAGCACTAGAGCCACAGCTTCACTTCTAGCTTTTTCAGTGCTTAATTGGAACTAAGAGTCTCATGGACATTCTTGCCTCATCTGGCTTTGAACTGTTATCCTCAGATCTCAGCTTCTCTCAGCAGCTAGGATTACAAGTGTGAGCCACTGGTGCCCAATGTAACTTTTATTTTGAACATTCTATCTCCTTGTGGATATGTAGAAGAGCTCCTCTAAGGATCCAAATTTCTAAGGATATGCTCATTTTCACGTTAACTAGATAATGCCAACTGTCCTTCAGATCAGTTATTACAATTAATATTTCCACCAACTGTATTAAAAAGGGTTCATCACCAAACACTGGTAGTGTCACACTTCATTTTCCCAATGTACTGTGAGAAATACTATTGTTTTAATTTATATAAACCTAATTCTAAGCAAGGTTAAGTGTCTTTTTAGGATTATTGGCCATGCTTGTTTCCTTTTATTCTGGTCTGTTTATATTAGCTATCCTTTCCTTCTACTATCTAGTATTTTTTTTCTTCTTCATCTATAGGTGTTCTTTAAATAGTCCAGATGTTAGTAACTTGTCAGGTGACATATGCTGCAAGTATCTTCTTTTTTTTTCTTTCTTTTTTTTTTTTTTTTGTGTCAGTACTGGGGCTTGACTCAAGAGACTTGCCCTTTTGCTTAGCTGTACCACTTGGTAATACCTCACTTCCAGCTTTTTGTTGGTTAATTGAAGATAAGAATCTGAAGGGCAGGCTTCAAACTGTGATCCTCAGATCTCAGACCCCTGAGTGGCAAGGATGGGAACCATAGGCACCCAGCTTGTCAATCTCTTTTTTTTTCAGGATCCAAGTTCTGACAGTCTTCCATGTTCCAATGGCATAAAGACAGTCTCTATTTTCTTTTAGTAGTTTTACTTTATAAATTCAGGCCATTAATCCACATGACATTGACTTTCTAAACTATAATTTTACTGTTTCTATGAAGGTGTTGTACAGAAGGGTTACCATTTCGTAAGACAGGTAATGAGTACATTTCTGTTTTTGGACAATAGCACCCCTTCCTTTGCTTTCTCCCATGCTGACTTTCGTCCAGTGCAATCTACAGTCCTGTGAATTAGATAAGTTCATATGTACTTGCATAAAGAGATTGAGGTTCATAAAGGTAATTATTATCCTCTGTCACCAGATTTGAAATAGAAGCACAAGGTCTCAGTCTTGGGCTTTCAGTGACAACTCTTTTCACCAGACCCTGGGAGATGGACAAGAACAGTATCTTTCACCAGACTCTAGGAGGTGGACAAGAACAGTATCTTTTCAGACTTACGTACTATGTCCACAGTCAATTAAAACAAGCAAAAGCCTTGGGTCAGCTGCCAGTGGCTCATACCTAAAAGCCTAGCTACTCAGGAAGCTGAGAGCTGAGCATTGGGGATCAAAGACAGCCTAAGCAGGAAAGTCCATGTGACTCGTTTATAATTACCTGTCAAAAAGCCGGAAGTGGAGCTGTGGCTCAAGTGGTAAAAAAACAAGCTTAAAGAGAGAGAGAAGAGCTAAGGGACAGCACCCAGACCCTGAGTTCAAGCTCCAGCACTGGCACGCATGCACATCTATGTACACACACACACACAAATTAGGGGAGGAAAACTTGGAAAATGAGCAAACGCCTATGGAGCAAACCTGTCCATTTTACTTTTTTTTTTTTTTTGGTCCAGTCGTGGGGCCTGAACTCTGGGCCTGGGCGCTGTCCCTCAGCTCTTCAGCTCAAGGCTAGCACTCTACCCCTTGAGCCACAGCACCACTTCAGGCTTTTTCTGCTTTTGTGGTGCTAAGGAATCAAATCCAGGGCCTCATATGTGCAAGGCAAGTGCTCTACCACTGAGCCACCTTCCCAGCCTCTATGCTCTCCTTAAATGTGAGCTCTATACTGAAAGTTACCTGATGTTTCTTGCTACTACTCACATTAAATACAATATCCCTCATGAAGTCACTATTGTCCACAACCCCTGTACACAACAGCAGTAGGTTCTTATCAGTCACTAGCCCTGCAGGTCCAGATACGACAACTGAACAACTCTGTTTACCTTAGGAGGGAGGGATGCCTCCACACTGATATTCAACCCTTTAAAATATCACACCCAAAACTGTAGGACATGTTGTGGGAAGCAGGAGGAAGAACTGTCCAAGAACCCAGAACCCAGCTTAATGAGAAACTAGAATTGTTATTACTCCATAGTTTTTTGCTTTGTTTTGTTTTGGCCAGTCCTGGGGTTTGAACTCAGCACCTAGGTGTTATCCCTCAGCCTCTTTGTGCTCAGAGCTAGCATTCTGCCACTTCAGCCAGTGCAATTTCTGGCTTTTCTGAGTAGTTTATTGGAGACAAGAATCTCACGGGACTTTTCTGCCCCAGCTGGCTTTGAACCATGATCCTCAGATCTCAGCCTCCTGAGTAGCTAGGATTACAGGCATGAACCACTGGTGCCTGGCTCATAAATAGTTCTTGTTAAATAAATGAATTGCTTCATCTTGAACCAGGATTACTTGTTTCATCAGATCATACATTGTATTGAGAAATCAATGTATGAAAGACAGAGAAAGAGAGAGAGAGAAACAACCTTTGATGTTCAGAAGCAGACATAGCGCACATTATTCTCCTTTCAAACCCAACTATCTCACAGAATACCAACCTGAGACAAAATTACTCAGGAACTTTGACAAAATGAGACAAAACCTATTCCATACTTAGTCACCGGGTCACCTGCAAAATAACAAAAAACACCTCTCCGCTAAAATGATGCTTCTGCTCTACAATTTATGCTTGTGTTAGTCTCTCCTCCTCGCAGGTAAGATTTATCCAGATACTCAACCAAAGAACTGCCTCCTTTATCTGACAGCATCTAAGCTACAGTGAGCCCCCACTTCCCTCAACCCTCCCCCAAACACCAATGTCCAAATCCTATAATCAGTTCTAACACCCTCTGAACCATCACCCCACGGAGAGTCCAACTCGTCAGGTGTATTCTAATATTCTTTGGCTGTAGGACATTAACATGACAAGTGTCTAAAAATCTATACCTTTCTCTTTCTGGAAGGTCTCCTACTATCTACCCATGAAGAAAATTTTGTTTTTATATAGCATTTTCCTCTAGATAGCATGTCCTAGAAAAGTTGATTCTTTCTAACTCATCTCTGTAAATCTGTAGTACCTTACACATTAGAGGATTTCGTTATGAATGGTATTTATATGCCTGTTTTTAAACTAGCAGAGCTGACACGGATGCCTCAGAATCACAGATGTGAAAGCCCAGAATATTTTAAATAATTGCAGAAAAAAAATAATTGCAGACTTATTCTCCCCCTCAAGAAAATTTTAAAAGGATTTCTCTTTCCCAAGCAGTATTTTTTCTTCACTTTCACATTTTTCTCCACCTTCACATTTTTGTGATCTATTTCAAATATGTGTCTACATATTATAAGTATCCTAAATGTAATTATCACGTGTATTCATGTTTAAGAGGTTTTTAGTCTTTCAAGAAAAATGTCAGTTACTGTCCATTTTTCATTCATCCAACCTATTTCCATTTATTTCCATTATTACCCCACCCCCTAAAAAAAAAATCTTTACTGCGTGAGCTCTCTAATAGTCTATCTTTATTACCAGATATATATTTAGAGAATTTAATCTCTAATCAGATCTGCATATTGTTTAAATATATAAACTGTTGTAACATGTTCTAGACTTTTTCTATTGATTGCTGGAAGAATCTTTCTCTCTCCCTCTCTAAATGGGTACTTTGATCCTTGTCTACAAAAAATTTTGATGTTCTTTTCCATTTTAGTAAGCAGGGTGGAGGGAGACGGAACAGAACACTTATTCTGCCGATGACGCAAAAGTGTAATTCAGGTTGGGTTAACACATCAAATGACACATCATGTAATACGGTAGCCTACTTTAAAGTAGTACGCCTTAAGGCATTCTGATCAGTACCATTAACATCTTTCAAGAGGCAAGCTGATTTATACTCTAAAAGCAAAGATTAAATTAAGCCCAATAAATTCAGCTCAACACTAGCCAAGTACCCACATTCATTCAGCAAGACATTATGTCAGAGGAACGGATAGGTTTAGACAAATGTCTGATTCGGAGTGAGCGAGATTACTACTGAGTAACACAGCTCTCTCAAGGAGGCTAGGGAATAAGAATGACTGTAGAAAGAACATTCCAGATGCAATACTCTAGTTCCTCACAGAACAGGATCCTGGATGAAATGTTTGGACGGAGAGATGGGAGTTCAAAGATCACGGAACCTACCACTATTGGGGGG
>NW_012267227.1:2113732-2128256 GCF_000151885.1 Dipodomys ordii
AAGAGATAATCTTATAAATGCGTTAGAAACACATGCATGAAAGAAAAAACATTAAAATACATATCTAGGGGTTCATTTTCCTGACATCACATTATCTGACCTTTTCCGCTTGACTCATACATATACTAGATATTCCGAGCCAGAATTCTTATCTCCAATTAACGACCAAAAAAGGAGGGAAGGGGGTGGGGGTGGAAGCTGGAAGGAGAGCTGTGGCTCAAGCTCAGGGACAGCGCCCAGGCCCAAAGTTCAAGCCCCAGGATCTGCACACATAAACCAAAAAGCTGGACTAGAGTCCTGGCTAAAGTGGTAGCGTGCCCAGTGCTAGCGCAAGGCCCTGGGTTTAAACCCTTCTGGCAAGACTGAAAAAGAAATAGGATCAACACGCTTGCAGGTTGGGGCCGATTTCTACTTTCCCCTGTCCCGCCTCCGGCCCCGCCCCTTCCCCGCCCGGACACGCCCCATTCCCAGCCCGGACACGCCCCCTCTCCGCCCGGACACGCCCCCCTCCGCTCGCGTCTTTTCTCACTCGTTTCTTCGCTCCTCCTACCACTAGAGGGCGGGGTGGCGCGCGAACCCAGCCGGAGGCTGGAGACAGCGTCCTTCTTGGTCCATCCGCTCCTGTCCCCCTGGAAGGGTGGGGTCTGCAGAAACCGGAAGTTCCCTGGCCGCCGCTGCCTCTGCCGCCCGCGGCCGCCACCTTTTAAGTCCCGCGCCCGCAGGGGGGGGGGCCGCCGCGGAAGTTGCTGTCACCGGGACCCGGAGTGGAGGCGGCTGCGACATGAAGCGGCGCGGACCCGCTCCGTAGCGCGTCGGGGAGCGGGGCTTGGGGGGAAGGTGCGGTATCCGCCCCCCTCTCCTCCTTCCCCGGAGCCCGCGAGGCCTTGGCCCCAGCTTCCCCCGGCCTGTCCGCCCGGGGAGCCGCTCGCGCGGGGGCCCGAGCCGGCGGCGGCGGGGGGGGGGGGTTCTCCCCTTGCCGGAAGAGGAAGCCAACGTTCCCTGAGCGCTCCCGGGCGCGCCGGCCCTCCGGACGTCCGCGTCCGTTATCTCCATTTGGACCCCGCCGGGGTTGAGGACGTAGGGGGGAGGGGGGGGGGGGGGGGAGGGAGGGGACGCAGGTGCTCGGGACCGGCTTCACGAAACAAGGAGAACACGGAAGTTCCCGGAGGTCGGAGAACTTGGCCTGAGGTCCGCTTTGGGGCAGATGAGGGGATTCTGATCTCCGATTTCTCCTTCTGGTTTTTCCGACTCGACTTTTAGCCGCTTCACTCGGGTCGATCCCCCCCACCCCCACCCCCTCTTCCTAGCCCCCCCTTCTCCATTCCCCCCCCCTCTGTCCTCCGCCCGTTCTTTTCCACCCACCCGCAAGCCGGAGAACACTTTACTTCCCGGGTTGCATCTCCTCTCCCCCCGCACCCCTACACTCACACACACACACACACACGAAGCCAGGGGCTTCCCTCGCTTGCCCAACCCCCCTTCTCTCCCCCCCCCTCCACCTTTTTGCTGCGGGCACCTCTCCTCTTCCTTCGTCAGCTTTCGCGATCTTTGCCCCTGGATGAGAACTGAACCAAATTGTGAGCCCCGGAGGGTGCAGTGGGGTAGGATTCCGTGAGGCGTGGAGTGTGCGTGAGGTGATTGGCCCTTAAGTTTAAAAAAAAATTATGGAATGCTATTGGACTGGTCCAAACCTTTTTTTGTTTTTTTAATTGCTTGAACTCAGGGCCTGGGCGCTGTCCCTGAGCTCTCTTGCTCAAGGCTGGCGCTCTACCACTTGAGCCACAGCGCCACTTCTGGTTTTCTGGTGGTTCATTGGAGATTAAGGGTTTCCCGGACTTTCCTGGTCGGGCTGGCTTCCAACCGCGATCCTCAGATTTCAGCCTCCTGAGTAGGTAGGATTACAGGCACGAGCCACCGGTGTCCAGCCAAGCCCTTTCTTGAGTCCAGACAACCTGAATGACAAGCTTAGTGCTACAGAGTGGTGTCCTGATTTCTTAGCCTGTTCACTTTGCTAGTCTAATGCTCACAGTTTCATCTCCATCTCGCACTTAGCTTTAACCAGGATCTTTCCTCTCTGCCATCCACCTTGGCTACAGAAGCCGATAAATTACCAGATACCATCCTACCCTTCTCTTGAGCCGGTGCCGGTAGCTCATGCATATAATCCCAGCTACTCAGGAGGCTAAGTTCTGAGGATCACAGTCTGAAGCCAACCTGGACAGAATAACCACCAAAAATCCAGAAGTGGAACTGTGGCTCAAATGGTAAAAGCACTACCCTTGAGCAAAAAAGCCCAAGCCCTGAGTTCAAGCCCCAAGAATGGCATAAAAATGATAATTTGGGGCTGGGAATGTGGCTTAGTGCTTAGCATGCATGAAGCCCTCGGTTGGATTCCTCAATATCACATAAACAGTTCAAGTTATGGTAGAGTGCTAGCCTTGAGCAAAAGAAGCTCAGGGACAGTGCCCAGGCCCTGAGTTCCATCCCCATGAATTTTTCTAGAAAAGTTACTCATCTTACTGTCATAGACTTGTGGCAAGGGGGGGAAAAAGGAATGCATTTTAAATAAATAGAACATTCTTCATCTTGTGAGAAGTCCTAGTGCATGCCTTTTATTCCCACACTTGGGAGACTTTTTATATATATTTTTTAATTATGTTTAGGTAGTAGACCTAGAGAAGTTTCAGTTTATCATGTCAGTTTGTGAGAGTGCAATGCATCTTATTCTCCCCCATCTCTTCCACTTGGGAGATTTGAGCAAGAGGATCTCAACTTGGAGACCAGCCTGGACTGCATAGCAAGACCTTGTCTCAGAACAGTTTGTTAAATCTGAGTTCCCTTTCTGCAAAAATGGCTGTAGATCTCATTATGTTTATCCTGTTGAGTTGATTCTAGCTCTAACCAGCTTGATAGGGAGCATCATGCAAAAGGGGAACCGAAATAGGCTTTTCATGTTTTGTGATAGACATAATTGTATGTCTTTATGACTTTTTAAAGTCCTTCAAGATTCACACTCTAGTTAGAATTTTCTTTTGAGTAAACAGAGCTATACAGTTCTGAAGAAAAATAATTGGTGTTTTTTTTTGTTTTTTCTTTTTGGTCCCTGAGTTTGTTTGCTCAAGGCTAACACTCTGCCACTTTGAGCCACAGCTCCACTTTTGTTTTTCTGGTGGTTAATTGGATATAAAAATTTCACAGACTTTGCGGCCTGAGGTGGCTTTAAACAGCCATCCTCAGATCCCAGTCTGAGTAGCTAGGATTACAGGTGTGAGTCATCAGCACCCAGCTTAGAATTTTTATAATATTTTAGAATTTTGATAATATTAATTACAGATGTAAAATAATTTAACCATTATATGTTTCATCCAAAGAATTCTCTTTTTTTTTTTTTCATGCCAGTTCTGGGGCTTGAACTCAGGGCCTGGGCATTCTCCCTGAGATTTTTTGCTTAGAACTAGCACTGTACCACTTAAGCCATAGCTTCATGTCTGGCTTTTTCTGTGATTAATTGGAGATAAGAGTCTTGCAGACTTTCCTGCCTGCGTTGGCTTAGAACCACGATCCTCAGATCTCAGCCTTCTGAGTAAGTAGGATTGCACATGTGAGCCAATAGCACTCAGCTCTTAACAGTTTTAGGTATGGTTTGGGGACTTAGACTCAAATCTTTTGATCATATAATAAGGTCCATCCCTATGATAAACAGTCTCATACTGCATTTCATTATCTGGTGGCAAGATTGGTTGTAAAGGAAAGATTACAATGAAAAGAGAGCTAGATTTATGAAGAAATCTATTCTTAAAGTGGGTCAGTTGAAAATGATCTCTGAGTGTGGGAGATCTGAGCCCGTGGGAATATGATCAGTAGCTATAGGAAAGATCTATGGTGAAGAGGAAGGTAAGACAATGAAATACATCCATTACAACATATGTGACCTTGTTTTAGGGAAAATATCAGCCACGTGTTTGGAGACTGTATATAAGGAATTAAGGAATTCCGGAAATGAATCACACTAACAATTGCCAGGTCTATCCTAGAAAAAAGTAAACATTTACTAGGAGTATCCAGAATGGCAGAATGTCATTTGCTCTATATAGGGTGTATGTGCAGGCATGTATACCTGAGTCAGAAATAGTCAAGGACCATAACACCATTCAGAAATAACCAGATAATTTTACTTCAATGTAAGGTATGTAGAAACATTAACAATGACAAAAAAAAACAAAAACAAAATGGGCATTGAAACTTGGAGAGTGTCTGCTGTGTGGCTCTGTTATGTTTCCTAGCCTTGGACTTGCAGGCCTTGGTTTAGAGATGTATTTGCCCAGCTAACAAGACCCTGAGTTCAAACCCCAGTTCTACCAGGGGGAAAAAAAAGTCTAAAAGGAAATGAGACCAGTTTCTGTAGATTCTCCTCTCACTTGTCCCTTACTCTGATAACTATAAAACTAAGTTCATGATATATTTGGTAGGAAGTAGCCTCTGCTAGATTTTAGAAGGGCAAACAACTGCTTTGGATCGTGCTGAGATTTAGTTGTGTTGTTTGTTTTTGTGCCAGTCCTGGGGTTTGAATTCAGGGCCTGGGCACTGTCCCTGAGCATTTCCCCCACCTCAAGGCTAGCACTCCTCTTCGTTAGCCACAGCTCCCATTCCCACTTCCAGCTTTTTTGGTGGCTAATTGGAAGTAAGAGTTTCACAGACTTTCCTGCCTGGACTGGCTTTGAATTGTGATCTGAGATCTCAGCCTCCTGAGCAGGATTGTAAGTATGAGCCCCCAGCGACCCAGCTTATGCTGAAATTTAGATAGCAGTATTCAACATGACAATTCTCTGCTGAGCTGTGTGGGCTGTTTTGAATCTTAATCATTGGAAGTCAGTGTCCAGTATTAATCATTTTAATGAATTTCTAATGTAACTGGTAGCTTTCTGGTTCCTTTGCTGCTGTTCTATTGGAAGGGATGGTGTCATTTGCTGGACATAGAGTTTAGTTCATTTGCCTGCCAGTAATGGCAAGCCTGGTGGACACCCCCACAACTACTAACTTTCCCTGTGTTGTAGTCACTACTTATCTTGAATTCATGTTAACCTTGGGCATTAGCTTTTTTTTTTTTTAATGTCAGTCATGGAGCTTGAACTCAGTCTGGCATAGTCCCTGAACTTTTCTGCTCAAGACTAGTGCTCTAGGGCTGGGAAGATGGCTCAGTGGTAGAGTGCTTGCCTTGCACGCATGAGGCCCTGGGTTCCATTCCTCAGCACCATATAAGCAGAAGAAGCTGGAAGTGGCGCTGTGGCTCAAGTGGTAGAGCGCCCAGGCCCAGAGTTCAGGCCCAGGACTGACAAAAAAAAAAAAGACTAGTGCTCTACAACTTTGAGCCACAGCTGTACTTCCAGCTTTTTGGTGGCTAATTAGAGATAAGAGTTTCCCAGAGTTTACTGCCTAGGCTGGTTTTGAAGCTCCAATCTCAGATCTCCTAAGTTGCTAGGATTACAGGTGGGCAGGTGAGAGCCATCAACTCTGGCTCTACATGTTTTTTTACAATTATTGGAAAAAGAACAGTTTGCTACAAACTTTTTATGTTGCTCTTTGGTGGTGGCATGAAAAATGAGAGAGAGAGAGAGTGTGTGTGTGTGTGTGTGTGTTTGTCTAACGTAATGGACCAAAACCAGGGCTTTTAAAAAACTGGGTAAACGTTCAATCACTGAGTTAGACTCACTTTGTTTATTTGTTTTGCTGGTATTTCACTCATCTTGCTTGCAAACATTGGAAAAGATAAGGGAAAAATTCTTTCAGATTTGTAAAACAAGCATTATTAGTATAGAAGGTTGTATTTGTGTTGATGTGTCAGTACTGGTACTATCGCTTAGCTTTTTGCTCAAGATTGGCACTCGCACTTAAGCCACAGCTACACTTCAGCTTTTATCTAAGTGGTTAATTCAAGGTAATTGTCTCATAGACATTTCCTGCCTCAACTGGCTTTAAAACTGTCATCCTCATATCCTCCTGAGTAGCTAGTTTTGCAGGCATGAGCCATTACCACCCTGTTTTGGTTTCTAAGACAGGATCTTGGAATAGTTCAACATTCAGTAGTTCAACACCCTCAGCCTCCCAAGTGCTAGGAATACAGTTGTGCACTACCATATGAGATTAACAAATACTTTGGTGGTTGAACTGGTAGGTTGGGTGCAAACTTTTTTTTGGTCGGTGTGGGGCTTGAACTCTGGGCTTGAGCGCTGTCGCTCAGCTCTTCAGCTCAAGGCGAGCACTCTACTACTTGAGCTACAGCGCCACTTCTGGTTTTCTAGTGGTTTATTGGAGATAAGAGTTTCACAGACTTTCCTGCCCGGGCTGGCTTTGAACCGTGATCCTCAGATCTCAGCCTCCTGAGTAGCTAGGATAATAGGCGTGAGCCACCAGCGCCCAGGTTGGGTGCAAACTTTTATCAAAGTTTTAATATAAACATTAAATCCTTTATTCCTTACCTTCTAATAAGATTAAAAATAATATTTTTCCTCATATAAACTGCTAGTTAAAAATTGGTAATACTCATGTAAGTTTTCCTAAAATGTTGAGTTCTCACAAATATTAAGAGATGATGTGTAGGCAAAAGCATTAGATTCCAGACAGTTGAGTATTCTGTTGCTGGAGTTCATTTAAAAGGAAAACTACATTATCTTGGGTCATTGTCCTAGAAAGGTTGTTATAAGCACATTGTTTGTGACAGTGTGTTACTGTTCTAATTTACTGTGCTTATTCCTATGAGCTGGATAGACCCACTTTGTCAGTGTATTACTTTTTAAAATGCAAAACCACTTAACTTCCTTGGCACATTTAGCTTCTCTGTTGACATGCTTTTGGGTGGAACATGGCAGCAAACTGGCACATGGCCTGTTTCCTTCTACTGTGGGAAAGAAAAAGGAATGTTGGCAAGAGATACCTAAGGAGGGCCTTTTATAAAAGTTCCCAGAGGGATTTATAGTCACAGTGAAATTGACATGACCTCAATTTTTTTTTTTCCTGTAAATCTCATTTTTAAAGTGAGCACAGAGAAGCGGGAGCTCTCGCTTTTCTTGCTAGCTTTCTTTACAAGTGTGCTAAGCAATTTTTCTTGATGTGTGTGTGTCTGTGTGTCTGATTGTCATTGTGCTAGTATAAGACAACCCTGTGAACAGCTTCATGGAAGTGTCTTGTTTTTCTAGGAAAATGCAACATGGCAGCAGCAATGGAAACAGAGCAGCCGGGTGTTGAGGTATTTGAAACAGCAGAGTGTGAGGACCAAATTGACTTGCAGAATCGCCCTCAGTTGGAGCCCTTTTATGTTGAACGGTATTCTTGGAGTCAGCTGAAAAAGCTGCTTGCTGATACCAGAAAATATCATGGCTACATGATGGCTAAGGCCCCGCATGATTTTATGTTTGTGAGGAGGAATGATCCAGATGGACCTTATTCGGACAGGATCTATTACCTTGGTAAGTATAAAGTTCATTTCTGAGAGGAAACATGTTAAATCAAATGGCAAAATTACATATAGTTCACACTCAAATTCTGGCAATAAGTAGATCAGTGATTTATTTCCTTTATAGGGGAGCAAAATTTAAATTTGAAGATGTTCTACTTATTTTTACCTAGTAAATATGAACTCTTAAATTCTACCAAAAATTGATTCTTCCTAAAGCTAGTTAGGATAACAAGAAGTTCTCGGCCATTATTGCCTTCTTTTTTTAAACCCAAGGCTGATATTGCTTAGTCTCCTCTTGAGTCCATTTAGTCCAGCTTTAAAATACGCTAAATAAAATATATTAATCCACTTTTTTTTCGAGGGTGGGGGGAGGGCAGGGGTTTTACTAGAGATTGAACCCAGGAGCTTTGCATGTACTCTGCTGTTAAGGAAAGATAAATATCATGTATTGATCATTTTTCAGTTACATAAATATACATAGAGAACTAATTCCTAAGAGTAGAAGGCCTCGGACAAAGGTTAAATTCTCCTACAAGAGGATTATAGGGTTTAGGTTACCACTAGCATCATCTCAAAGTATCTCTTCAGAATTATACCAGTACTTAATAATCAGACTTTCTAATTTCTAATCTGGTTAATGACTTACTTAAGGATTTTAACTTTATTCTTAGGAATGAGGTGGAACATCCATCTTTTTAAAAATAATTCTATTGTTATTAGTAAGGTGTTGTACAGAGGGGCTACATTAACATCCATCTTTTCACATGTTTAAGAGCCACCTGTATTCTATTTCTGAGCCTGATCTATTTGCAAATCTTTTTTTTCTTTTTGGGTCTGGTCGTGGGGCCTAGACGCTGTCCCTCAGCTCTTCAGCTCAAGGCTAGCGCTCTACCATTTGAGCCACAGCGCCATTTCCGGCTTTTTTCTTTTTGCTTATGTGGTGCTGAGGAATCGAACCCAGGGTATTTGCAAATCTTTTTAAAAAATGGATTTGAGTTCTCTGTATATGTAGCTATTATTGGCTCATTTAACTTTGTGTGTGTGTGTGTGCATGTGTGTGCACATGGGTGTGCACGCGCTCCAAGGGCTTGAACTCAGGGTCTATGCACTGTCCCTGAACTTTTTTTGCTCAAGACTAGCATTCTACCATTTGAGCCACAGCTGTACTTCTGGCTTTTTGGTAGTTAATTGGAGACTACAGTCTTACAGACTTTCTCCCAGGCTAGCTTTGCACTATGATCTCTTGTCTCCTGAGTAGCTAGGATCATCTAACATATGTGCATGTGTGTGCACAGGTACTGAGGCCTGGGTTCTGTGCCTTAGCTTTTTATTTTTTTTTTGTCAGTCGTGGGGCTTGAACTCTGGGGCTTGGGTGCTGTCCTTGTGCTCTTCAGCTCAAGGTGAGCACTCTACCACTTGAGCCACAGCACCACTTCTGATTTTCTAGTGGTTTATTGGAGATAAGAGTCTTACAGACTTTCCTGCCTGGGCTGTCTTTGTACCACAATCCTGAGATCTCAACCTTCTGAATAGGTAGGATTATAGGAGTGAGCCACTGGCGCCCAGCTTCCTCTGAGGTTTTTGTTTGTTTGTTTTTTCTTTCTTTTTTTGGTCATGGGGCTTGAAGTCTGGGGGGCCTGGGCACTATCCCTCAGCTCTTCAGCTCAAGGCGAGTACTCTACCACTTGAGCCACAGCGCACTTCTAGTGGTTTATTGGAGATAAGAGTCTCATGGAGTTTCCTGCTTGGGCTGGCTTTGAACCATGATCCTCAGATCTCAGCCTCCTGAGTAGCTAGGATTACAGGCATGAGCCACTGGCGCCTGGCTGTTTGTTTGTTTTTTAAATATCGGTTGTGGGGCATGAACTCTGGGCTTGGGCACTGTCCCTCAGCTCTTCAGCTCAAGGCTAGCGCTCTACCACTTGAGCCAAAGCACCACTTCCTTTCTCTGAGTTTTGGTTTATCTTTTATCTATAATGTCCTTTGCTATACAAAATTTTTTTTGAGTGAGGTTGTAGTTTTTACTTTTCTGTAATTTTGTGTCATATTCCAACTCAAAAGACTATTTTTTTTAATTCTTTAGTGTTTTTTCCAATACTTATAATGGCTTCAATTTTAATCTTGAAATCATTTGGAATTAATTATTCCATAAGGGAAGTAGCGCTATGGCTCAAAGTGGTAGAGCACAATCCTTGAGCAAAAAAGCTCAGGGACAATGCCCAGGCCTTGAGTTCAAGCCCCATGACTGACCCCCCAAAAAAATTGTTCTATAAAATATGAACTGGAGGAACTACTTAATCTTCTTGGATGGTTACTCAGTTATTGTTGTTACTTTGATTATGATTATTTTTGCCAAACTTAGGACTTGAACTCAGGGCCTGGGCTCTATCCCTGGACTTCTTTGTGCTCAAGGCTAGCATTCTACCACTTGAGCCATAGCACCACTTCCAGCTTTTTTTTTTATATGGTACTGAGGCTTTGTGCATGCTAGGAAAGCATTCTACTGCTAAGCCACATTCCCAGCCCCTGTTATTATTTTTGTTTAGTTACTAGTTTGTGATAGGGAGGATCCATTCCTGGGCTTCATATATGCTAAGCACATGCTCTACCACCAGGCTACATCTCTAGCCCCATCCATTTATTTAATTTATTTTTTTATTTTTTTTGGGGTCCGGTTGTGGGGCCTGGGCGCTGTCCCTCAGCTCTTCAGCTCAAGGCTAGCACTCTACCACTTGAGCCACAGCGTCACTTCCTGCTTTTTTCTTTTTGCTTATGTGGTGCTGAGGAATCGAACCCAGGGCCTCAGGCATGCAAGGCAAGCGCTCTACCACTGAGCCACCTTCCCAGCCCCAGCCATGCATTTATTTTAGCAAAATATTTTAAATAATCTACCTTTCCATCTAATAATCAGAAATGCCACCTTTATCAAATGTCACTTTCCCTTATATAAGTAGGGGTTCATGTTTGGCCCCTGGTTTATCCCATTGAACTGTCGGTCAGATGAAGGCTTGAGGAGGAGAGGATCACATTTTGTGAACCAGTGAGTGATGGGGGCAGGTGACATCTTAATAACAAAACAACTGAATACACAAGACGGACTAAAGTCAAAATCAGTATTGAATCAAATGCCTGGTTCTGTCTAACTTTTTACTTCAGAAGGCAGAACAAGATAAGAAAGATTTGGAAAATAAGGCTGGTAAAGGAAAATATGATTGTTTGAGGACTTATTCTCAACCTTTGCAAGCGTTAGTATGGGAGTAATTGTGTCTTTCCCACTCTGTTGTCTTTATCAGAGCAGGCCGAAGATCTATTCTACTTGAGAGAAAATTTCTTATTTCCTCCTTTCTTCATGTTCCTATGGCATTTTGGAAATGAGGTTTCATAGTACCTCTTCTAGCAGAAAGGCGTTATTTCATTTTGTTCAAGTAGCCTTTGGTTTACATCTTCATAACAGTGTTTTCCATTCCATTTCTTCTTTTTTTTTTTTAGTCGGTCATGGGGCTTGAACTCTGGGCCTGAGCTCTGTCCCTCAGCTCTTCAGCTCAAGGTTAGTGCTCTGCCACTTGAGCTACAGCACCACTTCCGGTTTTCTGGTGGTTTATTGGAGATAAGAGTTTCATGGACTTTGCTGCCCGAGCTGGCTTTGTACCAGATCCTCAGATCTCAGCCTCCTGAGTAGCTAGGATTACAGGCATGAGCCACTGGCGCTCAGCTCATTCCATTCCATTTCTTTTGTATGTACTTTGTCCTACACTACTGTGAGTTTTCATTTGGCTATTACTGAATTCATAGTCTAGGCCTGGCTCTGTGTAGTTTACGCTGCTTTTTCCTTTGCCCTTCCTCAGTAATGCACAAAAATTTTTAGTAAATCAGATTCTATGGTGTTTTTGTTTTTGCTTTTTGTCAGTTGTGGGGCTTGAACTCTGGGCTCGGGCGCTGTCCATGCACTACAGCTCAAGGCAAGCACTCTACCACTTGAGCCACAGCGGCACTTCCAGTTTTCTAGTGGTTTGTTGGATATAAATTATAGGCTTGAGCCACCAGTGCCCGGCTCTGTGTTGTTTTAATATTATAGTTTTATTTGAGACTCCAAAGGTCATAGGACTTTTATAATAAAGAGAAATTATTATTCAATTAAACCTATGTGTGTTTCTAAATAATTAGAAAATTTAGCCTGGGGCCAGTGGGTCACACTTATAATCCTACTTAGGAGGATCTAAGGATTGCATTTCTAGGTCAGCCTGGGTAGTAAAATCTGTGGGAATCTTATCTCCAATAAACCACTAGAAAATTGGAAGTGCCTCTGTGGCTCAAGTGGTAGAGCCCTTGCCTTAAGCTGAAGAGCTCGGGGACAATACTCAGGCCCAGAGTTTAAGTCCCACAAAGCACAAAAAAATAAAAAAGCTGGGCACCAGTGGCTTACACTACTCAGGAGGCTGAGATCTGAGGATCACGGTTCAAAGCCAGCCTGGGCAGCAAAGTCCCTGAGACTTTTATCTCCAGTTAACCACCAGAAAACTGGAAGTGGCACTGTGGCTCAAGTGGTAGAGCACTTGCCTTGAGCTGAATTGCTGAGGGACAGTACCAAGGCCCAGAGTTCAAGGCCCACAAATGGGAAAAAAAAAATCAGAAAAGAAGAAATTTAGTATCTCAAGTCACACTGTAGTCTTAGTATGTTGCCAACTTGGAGAGGATACCAATTTCAAAACTTTCTACAAATGGTATTCGTTTAACTCTATATGCATCATCTTATATGCTCCTATCAATACTGGGATTTGAACTTAGGGCGTTGCACTGGCTTAGCTTGTTTGCTCACCTGGCACTGTACCATTAGAACTGCACCTCCAGCCCAGCCTTTTCTGGATACTTTGGAAATAGAGTCTCACAGACTTTTGTGATTAAGCTGGATTTATCAGCAATCTTCAAATTTCAGCCTCTTGAGAGCTAGGATTACAGGCTTGAGCCACTGGCTCCTGTTAATCTTACATACTTCTATGTGTGTTTCTTTGAGGGACTATGATCTTAATATCGAAGTGAAATCTCAGCATTTTTCTGTAAAACCTTGTAAGAAATTTGAGTTGTTTGTTTTGTTTTGTTTGCTTTGGTACTGGGGTTTGAACTCAGGGCCTTCAGGCTGCTTTACCACTTGAACCACACTCTTGGCTCATTGTTTTGTTTTGAAATAGTATGTAGCTGTGTAACCTAGGCTGTCCTCAAGCGCTTTCAGCTTCAGCCTTCCAAGTGCTAGTATTATGGGTGTGTACTTTTTTTTTTTTGATCCGGTCGTGGGGCCTGAACTCTGGGCCTGGGCGCTGTCCCTCAGCCATTCAGCTCAAGGCTAGCGCTCTACCACTTGAGCCACAGTGCCACTTCCGGCTTTTTTTCTTTTTGCTTATGTGATGCTGAGGAATTGAACCCAGGGCCTCAGGCATGCAAGGCAAGTGCTCTACCACTGAGCCACCTTCCCAGCCCTTATTAATATATTCGTAAAGCCCATAGAATAGAAAATAATAATGTAGTATATGGAAGGAATTATGTACTTAAAATTACAATTGTAGTAAGCATACTACTTGAAGAAATAATGATAACAAATAGTTGGGTTTTTTTTTCTCATAGCTATGTCTGGTGAGAACCGAGAAAATACTTTATTTTATTCTGAAATCCCCAAGACCATCAACAGAGCAGCAGTCTTGATGCTGTCTTGGAAGCCTCTTTTGGATCTTTTCCAGGTAGGACTAAATATTGTTATTCCTATGACTTAGCATATGTTTTCATATACTGGTGTATGTGTGTTTGTGTGTGTGTGCACGCGTGCCAATCCTGAGGCTTAATTTAGCATATGTTTTCAGATACTGTGTGTGTCTGTGTCTGTGTGTGTGTGTGTGTGGCATATGTTTTCAGATACTGGTGTGTGTGTGTGTGTGTCTGTGTGTGTGTGTGTGTTTGCGTGCGTGCGCGTGTGTCAATCCTGAGGCTTAATTGCAGAGCCTGGGCACTGCCCATAGCTTTTTTATGCTCAAGGCTAGCATTGTACTACTTGAACCACAGCTCCATTTCCAGCTTTTTGATGGTTAATTAGAAATGAGAGTCTCATAGACTTTCCTGCCTGGCCTGGCTTCAAACCTTAATCCTTATATCTCAGTCTCTTGAGTAGCTAGTATTAAAGACATGAATCATCAGGACTTCATGAAGTAATACTTGTGTTTAATTTTTTTTTTAATGGTACTGGGATTTGATCTCAAGACCTCACACTTGCTGGGCAGGTGCTCTTAACATTTAAGGCACATTCTCAGCCCTGATAATTGAAGTACTTCTATAAAGAGAAACTTCTGCTTAACAACTTTTCAATTACTCCAAGAACACAGTGGAAAGGCAAAATGTTTGCTTCTTTCTTTTTATTTACTGCCTTTCAAATAATGAATTATTTTGTTTTCTGGTATCATGAAGATTTTCCATGGTCATCTAAGCCAATGACTGGGCATGGTGGCACACACCTGTTACCCCAGCTACAGGGGAATCACACAACTAGAGATGTAGACCTGCCATTCCCAGCAAGTAGGAGGATTACAACTCAGGCTAACCTGGGCACAAAACTAAACCCTCCCTCAAAAATAATCAGTACACAGCCGGGTGCCAGTGGCTCACGCCTATAATCCTAGCTACTCAGGAGGCTGAGATCTGAGGATCCTGGTGCAAAGCCAGCCCGGGCAAGAAAGTCCATGAGACTCTTACCTCCAATAAACCACTCAGAAAACTGGAAGTGGTGAAGTGGCTCAAGTGGTAGAGCACTCGTCTTGAGCTGAAGAGCTGAGGGACAGCGTTCAGGCCCAGAGTTCAAGCCCCACGACCGACAAAAAAAAAAAAAAAACAGTACAGGGCTGGGAAGATGGCTCAGCGGTAGAGTGCTTGCCTTGTATACATGAGGCCCTAGGTTTGATTCCTCAGCACCACATAAGCAGAATAAAGCTAGAAATGGCTCTGTGGCTCAAGTGGTAGGGCGCTAGCCTTGACCTGAAGAGCTGAGGGACAGCACCCAGGCCCAGAGTTCAGTCCCCATGACCGACAAAAAAA
>NW_012267227.1:2128306-2130058 GCF_000151885.1 Dipodomys ordii
GTCAGGACGACCCTGGTGCGGCTTGTCTGACACTCGGGAGTCTGCAGTGGGTTCGCGGCGCGTCACGGTGTCACGTGGTTCTCGCCGGCTTGCCAGGAAAGCATCTTGAAAAAGTGAAAAAGACTCAGCCAGGCGCCGGTGGCTCCTGTAATCCTCGCTATGCAGGAGGCAGCGAGCCAAAGATTAGGGTTCATAGCCAGGGTAGAGAAATCTGCAACTCCATCTCCAAAGCTCACCTGCAAAAATCAGAACTAGAGGCCTGACTCAAGTGGGAGAGCACCAGCCAAGCAAGTATAAGCTTCTAAAGTCAAAATCCTATCCTGGTATCAACCCAAGCAAAAAAAAAAAAAAAAGTCTGTGAGACTCTTACCTACAACTAATTTTTTTTTTAAATTCGAAATGGGAGCTGAGTTCAAGTATTAGTAAAGCACCAGCCTTTTTTGAAAAAGCTAAGGGACAGTTCCCAGGCTGTGAGTTCAAACCCCAGTGCTGGCCCAAAAGTAATTAATAATGAATAATAAAGATGAATGTGGTGGTGGAGTCAACGGAGGTAGCTGGTCCCAGAGGGGTCCCTGGAGTGTGAAGACTAGAGTTTCCCAGTGCTAGCTAGAACTGCTATGATAGAAATAGCCCACTAGGTGCTCTTCAGCACACTGCCACAACAGTTAGGTTTTACTTAGTAAATAGCCATCTGATGACTGTTTTATTGCAGTGCAGGAGACTGTCCTTCCTGCCGAGAGACATCTTGACAACTCATGTCTAGACTCGAACCAAGAAGCCTGATCTGAAGATGACACTCATTCATGAGGTCTTTTTTCTTTTACATTTTCGCTATACTGGAATTCGAACTCAGCACCTTATACTTGGTAGACAGGTGCTCTACCATGTGAGCCATGCCCCAAAACCTCATTTATGTCTTCCTGATTTCATCAGTCTTCATTTTCATCTCCAAGTTCTTCTGTAGTGAAAGATTGAATGGCAAGCAATGCTTCAATGAAAACTAGAAGTCTGGGGTGTGGGGGAATAGAATTCCATTCTTTTAATTCCCAGTAGTTTTCATGTTTTTGTTTTTGTTTTTGGAGGATGTATGTTCATGTGCGTGTGCCAGTACCGGGACTTGAACCCAGGGCATCACACACTTGCTTGGCTTTTTCTGCTTAAGGCTGGCACTCTACCACTTGAGACATACCTCCACTTCCAGCTTTTTGCTAGTTAATTGAGGCTAAGTGTTTCACAGTTTCCTGCCTGAATGGGCTTGAAACAGCGATCCTCAGATCCCAGCCTACTGAGTAGCTTAGGATTACAGGTGTGAGGCCTCCCGTTTGTGTCGAACCAAGAATCCAATGATAAAGAAGAATCCCATCAGCTCCCAGGAAGCACTTAGCTGAGTGGGTCATATAGATTACAGCGAATTTATCCTGAAAGTGCTGAACTGTCAAGAGTATGACAAAACCACGGAATCCTTGAGCGCTGGAGGAGAAACTGGCAGCACACACAACACGAGTAAGACTGTGAGAGCTCAGGACCCAAATCCAAAGGTGAAGTGGGTGTGTCTGTGAGCCGGGGAGGAAGGAAGGGGAGAAGGATTTACTGTCTTTGCTGCCAAGCATGGGTGGCTCAGGTGTGTGTAATCCTAGCTAGGCAAGAGGCTGAGGTTCGAGGAAGGAAGGCAGCCCGAGCCAGAATTCTTTTTTTTTTTAATTTAATTTTATTTGTGAACATACTGTACAGAGGGGTTACAATTACATGGGC
>NW_012267227.1:2135635-2147321 GCF_000151885.1 Dipodomys ordii
AAAAAAAAAAAAAAATTAGTACATCTGTAATCCTCGCTACTCAGGAGACTGAGATCTGAGGATCATAGTTTGAAGCCAGCTTGGGCAGTAAAGTCTTTGAGACTATTATCTCCAGTTAGCCACCACAAAGCTCAGGGATAACACCCAAGCCCTGAGTTCAAGCCCCAGGACCGGCACCAAAAAGAACTAAAATAACCAGTGCACAAGGGGACGGAGAGGTGGCTCAAACTCTTCAATCCCTAATACTACCAGTAGGCAGGTAGATAGGTAGGTAAGTAGGTAGATAGGTAAGTAGGTAAGTAAAAAATGAGTACATAGGTATTCGTTTCCACCTCTTTTCAGACCAGTAGTAATATACATATTTTATCAATGTCAGTCCTTCAGATATATAAAGTATATCATTTTGTTGTTGTTATTCTGGTACAAGTGCTTGAACTCATGGCCTGGGTGCTGTTCCTTAGATTTATTGTCCCTTAGATTTATTGATCATTTTGTTGTTGTTATTCTGGTACAAGTGCTTGAACTCATGGCCTGGGTGCTATCCCTTAGATTTATTGCTCAGAGCTGGCACTCTACACATGAGCCATACCTCTACTTCCAGGTTTTTGCTAGTTAATTGAAGGTGAGTTGGATTTTTCTTGCTCAGGGTGGCTTTGAACTACTGTCCTTAGATCTCAACCTCCTGGGTAGCTAGGATTATAAGCATGAGTCTGTATTGAGGCTCTTACCCAGCTTGATCCTGGGTTATAAGAAAGGTTGATATTTTTTTCCTTCCTTCCTTTCTTTCTTTTTTTCCTTCTTTCCTTCTTTCTTTTTCCTTCTTTCTCTCCCTCCTTCCTTCCTTTCTTTCTTGTTTTTGCCAGTCCTAAGGCTTGAACTCAGGGCCTGGGTACCTGGACACTGTCCCTGAGCTACTTTTTGCTCAAGGCTAGCACTCTACCACTTGAGCCACAGCTCCACTTTAGGTTTTTCTTCCCCCGCCCTCCCTCAATTTATTGGAGATAAGAATCTCACAAACTATCCTGCCCCAGGCTGGCATCCACCTATTATCCTCAGATCTCAGCCTCCTGAGTATCTAAGAGTAAATACATGAGCCACTAGCACCTGGCTTTAACCCCCTGGCGCCCCCCCCCCTCCCCCGTCCCCCAGCTTGGATTGAACTCAAGGCCTTGAGCTTACTAGGCAGAGTTTCTACCATTCAAGCCATAGAGTTTTTACAATGAGCCACCCTAGCACCACAGTATTTTTTCCTATCTATTCTTCCTTCATAGTTGGGATTTCAGGTCCATACCATCATGCTTGGCTCATTCTGTTGAGATGGGAGTCTCACTAACTTTTTATTGGACTAGCCTCAAACTGTGATCCTCCCAATCTCTGCACCCCCAACAGCTGGAATTACAGGTGTGAATCACCATGCCCCACCTCATCTTTCTATACAATTAAAAACTAAATCCAGGTGCTGGTGGCTCATGTTCCTCAGGAGGCTAAGATCTGAGGATTAGGTTTGAAGACAGCCCAGGCAGAAAAGTATGTGACCAGCATTGCTGGTTATTTGGATAGAAATATGGCTCAAGTGGTACAGGACCAGCCTTGAGCAGAAAAAGCCAAATAAGAGTAGGAGGCCCTTTGTTCAAGCCCAGTACACACACAAAAATAAATAAATATGAGGGCTGGGAAGGTGGCTCAGTGGTAGAGCAATTGCCTTGCATCCATGAGGCCCTGGGTTTGATTCCTCAGCACCACATAAGCAGAAAAAAAAAGCCGGAAGTGGTGCTGTGGCTCAAGTGGTAGAGTGCTAGCCTTGAGCTGAAGAGCTGAGAGACAGTGCCCAGGCCCAGAGTTCAAGCCCACAACCAGACCCCCTCCCCCGTCCCCCCACCAAAAAAAAATGAAATAAAATAGATTTAATAGTATTGGAGATGTTAGGCTTTCAGTGATTAAAAACAAAGGCAAGTTTTCAGAAGACTGGTGTAAGGTATATTAAATAGGTAGTTTTCATTAGGTAGCTGATGAAGAGAATACCATGCGCTATTCAGGCAGGGAAAGAAGTTTATTTACCAAACTCCTGCCCCCACCGTGCATGGTGGAGAGGTATGGCCGAAAAAAGAGGCCACCCATCCCTGAGCCAGGGTATGACCTAGCAGGAGGGGGAGGTTACTGCTTCCAGGTTTGCCAGCTACCTAGGTAACACAGATACTGGGTGGAAATTTAGAGATAGGGAGCTATCTGCACAGGGCCTGCCTGGACTGGGGCAGACCTTACAACTGGAATATGTGACCTTTCTTTCTCTCTTAGGCAACACTGGACTATGGAATGTATTCTAGAGAAGAAGAATTATTAAGAGAAAGAAAACGCATTGGAACAGTTGGAATTGCTTCTTATGATTATCACCAAGGAAGTGGGACATTTCTGTTTCAAGCTGGTAGTGGAATTTACCATGTGAAAGATGGAGGGCCACAAGGATTTACTGTAAGTTGGAGTTACTGCTTCTTTGGAGGTCCATTATACTAATACTGTCTGTTTTAAGATTATTTATACCCAAGGCAGGAGAGCAAGTAATAAATAAAAAGAACTTCTCTTTGCTTATCAGTTAAAGAATTTAATTGTACTGAAACCAAGCATAATACTAATTTTCATTATTAAGAGTTAAGTTTTTGTTTGTTTGGGTATTTTTTTAACTGTATTTTTTTTGTCTTTTCTTTTTTGGTGCTGGGGATCGGACCCAGGACGTTGCACTTGCTAGGCAAGCACTTTGCCACTGAGCTACATCCCAGCCCAGGAGTTAATTTTTTAAGGGACAGTAAGGTGCAGTTTTTTGTTTTTTGGGTCCGGTCATAGGGCCTGAACTCTGGGCCTGGGCGCTGTCCCTCAGCTCTTCAGCTCAAGGCTAGTGCTCTACCACTTGAGCCACAGCACCACTTCCGTTTTTTTCTTTTTGCTAATGTGGTGCTGAGGAATCGAACCCAGGGCCTCATGCATGCAAGGCAAGTGCTCTACCACGGAGCCACTTCCCAGCCCCAGGTGCAGTTTTTTAAATTCTCATACCACTTGCTATGACTAGGAATAGTGACACGCATCCATACTCCAAACTATTGAGGCGGCCAAAGTAGGAAGATCAAGGTCCAAGGCTAACTCTGAGGAAGTCAGCCCCATAGTTCATAGATAAACAAAAGCACAAGGGCTAGAGGTGGAGCATTTGAATTTCAGTTCAGTCCCCCGTAATGAAGAAGGGAGAGGGAAGAGGGAAGGAGAGAGGAAAGGCAGGAGGGAAGGAGGAAGGGAGAAAAGGAAGGAAGGAGGGAAAGAAGAAAGGAAGGAAGGAAAATTATTTTATCTATTTGGAAATTCTTTATGAACTATTAGAGATATTTTGATAGCCTTGTGAGGATCCTGGCTTTCCTTACATTTTTATGAGTAAAAATTTGTATTGATAAAACGAATTTTTAAATATTTAATAAATATGCAATAAATAGTATTTAAAATATTTTAAACAGTTATTTTTAAAATAATAATTACTCTATTAAAAATATTTGGACAAGCCGGGTAACAGTGGTTCACATCACACCTGTAATCCTAGCTACTCAGGATGCTGAGATCTGAAGATCATGGTTTAAAGCCAGCCCAGGCAGAAAAGTCCCTGTGAGACTCAATCTTCAATAAACTGCTCAAAAAAGCCAGAAGTGGCATTGTGGCTCAAGTGGCAGAGTGCTAAGCCTTGCGCACAAAGAGGCTTGGAGACAGTATGTAGGCCCTGAGTTTAAGCCCCAGGACCAGCAAAAAAAAAAAATTGGGGCAATTTACAAAATGTTGTCATAGTGTCTTTTATTTTTTTTAAACAATGGAATAAACTTCTTGTTTCCATGTCCTGGAGTTAAATTCAATAAATTTTACTTCATATGATCAGAGGCACATAGGCACTGCCCTTTTGTGTTCCTCTTCTAAGAGTGTCCTCCTTTGGTCTCACTTTGTGTGGATGCCTAGAGTCCTGTATAACTTATCATGTCCCCGTGTATTGTTATATTATCAAGATATAATACAATATCTCCCATTACCTTTAGCTTTTTTTTTTTTTTGCCGATCGTGGGGCCTGAACTCCGAGCCTGGGCGCTGTCCCTCAGCTCTTCAGCTCAAGGCTAGCACTCTACCACTTGAGCCACAGCTCCACTTCTGGCTTTTTCTGCTTATATGGTGCTGAGGAATCGAACCCAGGGCCTCATGCATGCAAGGGCAAGCACTCTACCACTGAGCCACCTTCCCAGCCCCCACCTTTAGCTTTTTTATTCATAGAGGGACAAGTTAATCCTTTATAAATTAAAAACCAACCTTGAGCTGAAGAGCTGAAGGACAGCACCCAGGCCCTATGACAAAAAAAAAAAAAGTTAAAAGCCATGAAGAAGCTAGGTTTAGTAACTCCTGCTTTTAGTCTTTTTTATGAGGAGATAGATTTGAAACCAATCCAAACAAAAAGCTATTCAGACCGTATCTCAAAATACTAACTGAGCTGTTGTCAGTGGGTCACACCTACTCAGGAGGCTGAGATTTAAGGATCACCTTTCAAAGCCAGCCTAGGCAGGAAAGTCCCTGAGACTCTTTATCTCCAATTAATCACCAGAAAACTTGAAGTGGCACTGTGGCTCAAAAGTGGTAAAGTCCTAGCTTTAAGCATAAAGAGCTCAGATTCAGCTCCTAGGCCCTGAGTTCAAGCCCTACAACCAACAACAAAAAATAAATAAATGAAAAAGAGAATATGGTTCAAATGATGTAATACTTGTCTAACTAGCCAAAGGCCCTAAGTTTAAGCCCTAGTATTGTGAAAAAGGAGAGGGAATGGAGGGAGGCCATTTGAAACTATTATCAAAGTTGACATTTTACCCAGAAATATTCATCTTATAAGATCTATAAGCCTGATATTCACCTTAAAATGTTGTTTACTTTTCTAGCAACAACCTTTACAGCCCAATTTAGTGGAAACTAGTTGTCCCAACATACGGATGGACCCAAAATTATGTCCTGCTGATCCAGACTGGATTGCTTTTATACACAGCAATGATATCTGGATATCCAACATTGTCACCAGAGAAGAAAGAAGGCTCACCTATGTGCACAATGGTAAGGCATAGTTCTTCAGATCCACCCACACAAGCTGGTGATCTTTGTATTTGAAACTTTGCTCTTTAACTTTTTTTAATTATGAAAAAAGTACAGAGGGTAAGCCAGCCCTGTACAGTGCTACCTTGTTTTAGTTCATTTTCAAACAGCACCATAGTAGCCCTCTAATAATTGTTCATTCAGCCTATTAAGACAGCCACTACGCAGAAGAAAGAGTTGTACTGTCAAAGCTTGTAGAATTCATAAACTTTATAGACTAAGAGAATGACAGTTTGTCTTGTAAAGGTTAAAATGTGTTTGCAACTTTAACTATCACTATTCTACAATACTGTGAAATTTATGGAATTTATGTAATAATTTATTCTCAATAAAAAATTATTAAAAAAAAAAAGACTGCCATTAGGTGTTTAACAGGCTGATGGCTGAGAATATCAGTTCGAAGTCAGCCTGGGCAGACAAATTTGAGAGACTTATTTCTAATGACCAACAAAAAGCCAGAAGTGGAGGTATAGCTCAAGTTGTAGAGTACCAGCCTTTAGCAAAAAAGCTGAGTGGGAGTTCAAGGTCTTCAGTTCAAGCCTCAGTACTAGTAAGAATACACATGCGCATACACACAGAGTACCACAATTTTCCAAAAGCTGTTCACATTAAAATAAAATTTCAATTAAGAAATCTAAACTTGTCTCAGCAAAAAGTATATAATTGAAAAAAAAAAAAAGGCTTCTATTTGGTTCAAGTGGTAGACTGCTTACCTAACCAGCGTGAGAGCTTCAGTTCACCCTCCAGATCATCCCATCTCCTCTGCCCAGAAAAACAGCTCAGGAGTGGGGATTGATGGTAGGTTTGAGCCTCAGCATCACACACACACACACACACACACACACACTCCCTCAGGGGTGGGGATTGATGGTAGGTTTGAGCCTCAGCATCACTCTCTCACACACACACACACACACTCCCTCAGGGGTGGGGATTGATGGTAGGTTTGAGCCTCAGCATCACACACACACACACACACACACTCTCCCTCAGGGGTGGGGATTGATGGTAGGTTTGAGCCTCAGCATCACTCTCTCACACACACACACACACTCCCTCAGGGGTGGGGATTGATGGTAGGTTTGAGCCTCAGCATCACACACACACACACACACACACACACACACACACACTCCCTCAGGGGTGGGGATTGATGGTAGGTTTGAGCCTCAGCATCACACACACACACACACACACACACCCTCAGGGGTGGGGATTGATGGTAGGTTTGAGCCTCAGCATCACACACACACACGATAAGTTTAATCAGATGTGCATGTGTTTATTCTGTTCTTAAGATGGTAGAGGAATTCAAAAATAAAAAACCACCAACTTCTCCCAAATAATTTCTCTTATTGGGAGGATAAAATGATGAATAATTGAGGTCTATTATAAGTGATAGGGAGATTCAAATGAATAGTACCTCTCCTCAAATCTGAAGGAGAGCAAAATATAAAATCATGTTAGCAGGGCTGGGAAGGTGGCTCAGTGGTAGAGCGCTTGCCTTGCATGCTTGAGGCCCTGGGTTCGATTCCTCAGCACCACATAAGCAAAAAGAAAAAAAAAAAAGCTGGAAGTGGTACTGTGGCTCAAGTGGTTGAGTGCTAGCCTTGAGCTGAAGAGCTGAGGGACAGCCCAGGCCCAGAGTTCAGGCCCCATGACTGGACCAAAAAAAAAAAATGTTAGCGCTTGTGACGGTGGCTCAAGCCTTTAATCCTCGCTACTCAGAAGGCTGAGATCAGAGGATCCCAGTTGAAAGCCAGCCCAGGCAGGAAAGTCCATGAGACTCTTATCTCCAATAAAAAAACTACTAGAAAACCGGAAGTGGCGCTGTGGTTCAAGCGGTAGAGTGCTTGCCTCGAGCTGAAGAGCACAGGGACAGCGCTCAAGCGCAGAGTTCAAGCCCCATGACCGCCAAAAAAAAAAAAAAAATCATATTAGTAGTATAATTTTGGAGTATTTGAAACGTCCAAGAAAACTGAGCCCTCGTCTTCATTCTATTATTAATTGCAAAATTCAAAGATTTCTGAAAACTGAGCTTAATTTTCATTAACTTGATGTTTAATAGCATAATCTGACCTGAAGTGACCTTAGGATATTTATAATTGCAGTCCTACTTAGTGTGCCTTCTTATAAATTTGCTTCAAGAATAGTGGGGTATTTGATTACAGCTTCTTTAGCTGCCCTGCTAGAAGTGTTACATGATCTATGACAGGTGAACAGCATAGTGACTCGTTCCAAATTCTGAATTCCAGCTCAGTCTTCTGGACTCCATTACAATAAGGGATGATTGGTTCATGCTGCATCTTCCTATCCTACAATGTCAAAAATACAGATCTGCAGATCTGCAAAGATAACAAATAAAACTTGCCTGAGCTGGCAGATGTGAGGATGGTAGGGTCATTCACTTGAGGCCAGGAGTGCTAGACTAACCTGGGCTATATACCAAGACCCTGTCTTGATATGGGGGTAGAGAAGGAGAGAGAAAGAGTGATCCCTACATACCTACTAGGCTAACAAAAGTGAAAAAGATTGAGAATATCGAATGTTAAAGAGGAGCTTGCACACATTGAGAGTAAGAAAAATGTTTGGTAGTTTGCTTTTTTTTTTTTTTGGTCAGTCATGGGGCTTGAACTCTGGGCCTGGGTGCTGTCCCTGCGCTCTTCAGCTCAAGGCGAGCACTGTACTGCTTGAGCTACAGCGCCACTTCTGGTTTTCTAGTGGTTTATTGGAGATAGGAGTCTCAGGAACTTTCCTGCCTGGGCTGGCTTTGAACCTCGATCCTCAGATCTGAGCCTCTTGAATAGCTAGGATTACAGGCGTGAGCCACTGGCGCCCAGCTTGTTTGGTAGTTTCTTACAAAATTAAACATGCATATCACAGAACATAGCCATTTGACTCTTAGCTATTTATTCAAAAGAAACTACAAGTGGGGCTAGGAGGAGAGGGGGGAGGGAGAAAGAGTAGGAGTGTAGTTGTGGAGGTGGTAGGGAAGGGAGGGTAGGGGAAAAACAAAGGAAGAGGTAACAATGCTAGATAGGAAATGTACTCATTAGCTTGCTCATGTAACTGTAACCCCTCTATACAGTATTTTTATAATAAAGTATTTAAAAAAAAAAGAGGGGCTAGGAATGTGGCTTAGTGGTAGAGAACTTGCCTAGCATGTGTGAAACTCTGGGTTCAATTCCTCAGTACCACATAAACAGAAAAAGCCAGAAGTGGTGCTATGGCTCAAGTAAAAGAGTGCTAGCCTTGAGCAAAAGAAGCTCAGGGACAGTGCCCAGGCCCTGAGTTCAAGCTCCAGGATTGGCAAAAAAAGAAACTAAAATAAATGTTCATAAAAAATCTTTTCTTTGGGGGGCTGGGAAGGTGGCTCAGTGGTAGAGCGCTTGCCTTGCATGCATGAGGCCCTGGGTTCGATTCCTCAGCACCACATAAGCAGAAAAAAGCCAGAAGTAGTGCTGTGGCTCACGTGGTAGAGCGATAGCCTTGAGCTGAAGAGCTGAGGGACAGTGCCCAGGCCCAGAGTTCAGGCCCCAAGACCAGACCCCCCAAAAAAAAAATCTTTTCTTTTTTTCTTTTTTCTCTTTGGATGGTACTAGGGTTTGAACTTAGAATTTGAGCATACTAGGTAGACACTTGAGCTACTCTTCCAGCCCTTTTTGCTTTAATTTTTTTTACAACTTTTTTATTGTTACCATAAAGATGATTAAGAGAAGGGTTAGAGTTACATACATCTTTCTTTCTTTCTTTCTTTCTTTTTTGTCGGGGCCTGGGTGCTGTTCCTCAGTTCTTCAGCTCAAGGCTAGCACTCCGCCACTTGAGCTACAGTGCCACTTTTGGCTTTTTCTGCTTATGTGGTGCTGAGGAATTAAACCCAGGGCCTCATGCGTGCAAGGCAAGCGCTCTACCACTGAGCCCCCATACATATTTCTTGAGTAGGGTCTCCAGTTTATGCCTGAGCCAACCTGAACTCAGATCCTCCTATTTATACTTCCCCAGTAGTTGGGATAACAATTACATATTGGCCCATCTTTTATTCTTTTTTCTTTTTATCTTTTTTGACAGTTGTAGGGCTTGAACTCTGGGCCTGGGTGCTGTTCAGCTCTTCAGCTCAAGGCGAGTGCTCTACCACTTGAGCCACAGCACCACTCTGGTTTTTTGGTAGTTAATTGGAGATAAGAGTCTCACATACTTTCCTGCCTGGGCTGGCTTTGAGCGGTGATCTTGAGATCTTAGCCTCCTGAGTAGCTAGGATTACAGGTGTGAGCCATTGGCACCCAACCCAGCTTTCATTCTTCAAATGGGGATCTCACAAACTTTTGTTTTCTTTGTTTTTTTTTTTTTTTTGACAATACCAGTTTTCTAACTCAAGGCTTCAAACTCACTTGGCTTCCTTGCTCAGCAGGCATTCTACCACTGGGGCTATTCCTCCAGCCCCAGCAAAGAAATTACTGGTTGTTTTGGAGATAGAGTCTAGCTGACTTTTCTGCCTAGCTGGCTTCAAACCATAGTTCCCCACATCTCTGCCTCCTGATGTCCTGACAGTCTAGTATACTTTTTGCCCCAGTTGCTCTTGAAATGCTGTCCTCTGAATACCTAGGATTATAGGTATGAGCAACAACGTTCTTATTCTCAATAACAAAAACCTTAAAGCTGCTAGAATATGGCATTAATTAAATCTTTTTAACAAACAAGTGAGCTGGCTATGGTGGCACATACCCGTAGTCAACAAGAGAATGAGAAAGAAGGATAGTGAGTTCAAAGCTAGTCTGAGCTATGCTGTTGAGCATGGTGTCTCGGCCCTGTGGTCCTAGCACTAGAGGAGACAAGAGGATTACAAGTTTCAGGCTCGCCTGGATTGCCAGTCTGGGCTATGAGACTCTATCACAGGAAGAAAAAGGAAAAAGAGATAGAAGAAGAAAGGAAGAAAGAAAAGGAGTGGTTAAGGTGAAAAAACATTGGTAATGGTGGCATACTCCTGTAAGTTGAATGCAAGGAAATCACTAGTTCAAGCGTACATGGTGAGACCCTGTCTTGAAAAGAGAGAAAGGGGCTGGGAAGGTGGCTCAGTGGTAGAGTGCTTGCCTTGCATGCATGAGGCCCTGGGTTCGATTCCTCAGCACCACATAAGCAGAAAAAGCCAAAAGTGGCACTATGGCTCAAGTGGTAGTGTGTTAGCCTTCAGCTAAAGAGCTGAGGGATAGCACCCAGGCCCAGAGTTCAGGCCCCACAACCGACAAAAAGAAAAGAGGGGGGCTGAGTAGCAAAGTGGTATTGTGTTTGTCTTGAAATGCCCAAGGCACTGGCTTCAATCTTACCCTCATTTTCAAATGAGACACTACATTGGAGTGAGATTGAGTGATTTGCCCAAAGTTGGTAATGATGGTAATGATGGAATCTAGACTTGAACCCACTCCATTTGGGTGTACATTTCATTACTACTTTCAGCTCCCTTTGCAAATAAACTAATTTTGCTTTGTGCTGAGGGGAGGAAAGGGTGTGACAGCCTCCTCAAATAATTTTGTCTTTTATGTTTATCTAGAGCTAGCCAACATGGAAGATGATCCCAGATCGGCTGGAGTTGCTACATTTGTTCTTCAAGAAGAGTTTGATAGATATTCTGGCTATTGGTGGTGTCCAGAAGCTGAAATGAGTAAGAAGTTCAAAATAATATATTATGGGTCAATAAGACTATAAAAAAGATACAATTGTAATTTTCCTACTTTGGATAATAAGTTCCAAGGTGATGGGGGCTAGATCCTATTAGTAGTTATTTATAATATACAGATTGTATCTTATCAGTACAAATTCTAGTAGAACTAGTTAAACTGTGGTTCAGTGGAATCCCTTTTTCACTTCTGTTTGCCAGTTTTCAACTAGAAGGCTAGTTGATAATTTTGGTAATATTGTGGCAAAATATCACACCCTAATGAATTACTAATGAAAAATGTATGAGAGCAGGGCTCAGTGACTCTCACCTATAATCCTAGCTACTCAGGAAGCTGTGATGTGAGGATCCAGATTTGAAGCCAACTCATATGGGAAAGCCCATGAGACTCTCATGTCCAATTACTACCAGAAGTGCTGGAAGTGAAGCTGTGGCTCAAGTGCTAGAGTGCTAGCCTTGAGCTCAAAAGCTCAGGGACAGCACCCAGACCCTGATTCAAGCCCCAGTACTGGCACAAAACAAAGAGAAAAAAAGAAAATAAATGTTTAGTAGTCAGCCACCAGTTGTTCATGTCTGTAATCTTAGCTACTTGGAAATATTGAGATTTGAAGCCAGCCTGAACAAAAAAGTTCATGAGTCTCCATCTCCAAATTCAAGAGCGAAAAGCAGAGTTGGAGGTATGGCTCAAGTGATAGAACACGAGGTAAGCAAGCAAGCAAGCCAAGAGAGCTTGCAAATCTCTTAGTTCAAACCCCAGTAATGCCAAGGAAAAAAGAAAAATAAGGGGCTGGGAAGGTGGCTCAGTGGTAGAGCGCTTGCCTTGCATGCATGAGGCCCTGGGTTCGATTCCTCAGCACCACATAAGCA
>NW_012267227.1:2151461-2154014 GCF_000151885.1 Dipodomys ordii
GGCTTTTTTCTTTTTGCTTATGTGGTGCTGAGGAATTGAACAGGGCCTCAGGCATGCAAGGCAAGCACTCTACCACTGAGCCATCTTCCCAGCCCCTCATTGTTAATCTCTACAGCTTCTTTTTTTTTACTATAAAAATAAAGTATTATTTTGAGATTTTTGAGATAAGTTCTTGAAATTCTTACTTAATAAAGCCCTAACTATATATAGTATTCCTTACTTAAAAAAACTGCAGAAAGGCTTGAGCTGTCAAAATTAGCATGAGTAATATTAGGATGTATAATTACTTGTTTATGTCTCTTTAAAGGAACAGCAAATCCAAAAGTCACTTTTAAGATGTCAGAAATAATAGTTGATGCTGAAGGAAGGGTGAGTATATAATGTTGAATTGACTTTCTGTGTCCCTTGTCTAATCAGTCTAGTTAAGGTATTTGATGCACTTTTCTGTTTTTTGTTTTTGTTTTCTCTTGTTGGAATTTGCTGAGCTATTAGTGGATCATGATTTTTTTTTATTTTGGCCTAATTTTCTGTGTGTGTGTGTGTGTGTGTGTGTGCCCGTGCGTGCGTGCGTGCGTGTGTGTGTGTGTGTGTGTGTGTGCGTGTGTGCGTGTGTGTGTGGGCATGTGCTAGTACTAGGGCCTGAATTCAAGCATCAAGCCCTTGCTCAGCCTTTTGGCTCACACTGGCACTCTGCCACTTGAGCCAGGCCTGGCATTTTTCCTAATAAATTGGAATTATATTTGCTGACTTTTCTGCCCTTGCTAGCTTTGAACCCAGATCTTTTAGGTTTTAGCCTCTGAGTAACTAATATTAAAGCTGGAGCTGGTGGCAGCCAGCTAGTTTGACCTCCTTTCAGGAGTAAAGCTGGGCGCGGTGGCTCACACCTGTAATCCTAGCTCCTCAGGAGGCTGAGATCTGAGGATCTCGGTTCAAAGCCAGCCCAGGCAGGAAAGACTGTGAGACTCCTATCTCCAATAAACCACTAGAAAACCGGAAGTGGCGCTGTAGCTCAAGTGGTAGAGCGCTCACCTTGAGCTGAAGAGCTGAGGGACAGTGCCCAGGCCCAGAGTTCAAACCCCATGACCAACAAAAAAAAACAGGAATAAACATATTTACTACTCCTTTCCAATAGTTTTTTTTTCCTTTGGCTTTATTCATTCTTCAGTCAAGATTGGATATGATAAAAAGTGGTTGTTGATTGGTAATTCATTTTCTATTTGGGTTTTTGTTTGTGATGAATTAAATATCACACATTTCTCTTATTTGTACTTAACTGCACCTTCTCTTTTGGACAGTCAAATACTTCAAAGGAGCATTACATTATTAGTTGGAAAGAACACTTCTAGATTTTAACATAGCTTTACTAAGACAATTTATATACAATCAATTTACTCATTTTAAAGTTTAAAATTGGGCCTGGGAATGTAGCTTAGTGGTATAATGCTTGCCTAGTATGCATGAAGCCCTAGGTTTGATTCCTCAGTACCACATAAACAGAAAAAGTCAGAAGTAGCGCTGTGGCTCAAGTGGTAGAGTGCCAGCTTTGAGCAAAAGAAGCTCAGGCACAGTGCCCAGGCCCTGAGTTCAAGCCCCAGGACTGGCAATAATAATAATATTAATAAAGTTTAAAATTCAGTGGCCTTTAGAACATTCACAGAGTTGGGCAACCAGAATCAATTTAGAAAGTTAGCACTTCAAAAGAATCATTAGCTGGGTGCCATTGGCTTATACCTTTAGTCTTAGCTACTCAGGAGGCTAAGATATGAGGATGGCGGTTCAAAGCCAGCCCAGGCAGGAAAGTCTGTGAGACTCTTGCCTCTAATTAACCACCAGAAAACCGGAAGTAGCACTGTAGCTCAAGTGGTAGAGCTCTATTCTTAAACAAAGAAGCTCAATGATAGCACCTAAACCCTGAGTTCAAGCCCCAAGACTATTTTTAAAAAATATTTTAAGCCTCTCATATATATGAACATACAGGCATTAGCATTATATTTTCACTTCTCCAGTGTATATAGCTAAGAATAGAATTGTTGGGGCATTTGAGAACTCTGCTTAATGTTTTGTGGAACTGCAAACTGTTTAGAAGTGGCTATACTTTTTTTATGTTCCCACTAGCATTGTATGAACTTTCTGATTTCTTCATCATCAACACTTGCTATTGTCCATCTTATTATAGCTCTCCTGCTGGGTGTGAAGTGATGTTTCATTATTATTTTGACTTAACATTTTCCTGGTGGCTAACAATGTTGAACATTTTTTTTAATTGTGAAAATACCATACAGAGGGGTTACAATTACATGGGCAAGGTAATGAGGACATTTCTTATCAAGCATTGTTGCGTCCTCCTTTGTTTCCCCTTCCCACCCCTTCCCATCTCCTCCCCACTCACTGCCCTCCCTGAACATTTTTTTCTTGTGTTTACTAGCAACTTACTTTCTTTAGAGGATTAACTTCACCCTTTTTTTTTGGGGGGTCCGGTTGTGGGGCCTGAACTCTGGGCCTGGGCGCTGTCCCTCAGCTCTTCAGCTCAAGGCTAGCACTCTACCACTTGAG
>NW_012267227.1:2157159-2158784 GCF_000151885.1 Dipodomys ordii
GGTAGAGCACTAGCCTTGAGCTGAAGAGCTGAGGGACAGCGAGCGCCCAGGCCCAGAGTTCAGGCCCCACGACTGGAAAAAAAAAAAAAATAGCCAGTATTTACATAGCATTTTATAGGAAATATAAACTTAATTCAATAAGTCCTGTTTCAGCAAAACCTATCTTAAGATGTACAAGGCCATAGTTCTTCAAAACTGTTTTCCCCTGTTTTAAAAGTATATGGCCAGCTGGAGGTTGGGAATATGGCTTAGTGGTAGAGTGCCTGTCTAGCATAAATGAAGCCCTAGCTTTGATTCCTCAGTTCCACAAAAACAGAAAAAGCTACAAGTGGCACTGTGGTTCAAGTGGTAGAGCACTAGCCTTGAGAAAAAGAAGCTCAGGGACGCTGCCCAGACCATGAGTTCAAGCCCCAGGACTGACATATATACATATATATATATATATATATATATATATTATATATATATATATATATATATAATATATATCCAGGTGCCAGTGGCTCACATCTGCAATTCTAGCGACTCAGGAGGCTGAGACTTGAGGATCACAGTTCAAAGCCAATCTGGGCAGGAAAGTAAGCCAGAAGTGGAGGTGTGGCTTAAATGATAAAGCACTAGCCTTGAGCATAAAAGCTCAGGGACAGCACATAGGCCCTGAATTCATGACTCAGGACTGGAAAAAAAAGAAAAAAAAGTATATGTATGTATCTCTAGACTTTTAATGGATCTGGTATCATCCATTAAAACTTAATATGTGCTTTATATTTATTATTTTGGAATAATATACTATGATTCACACCCTATAAAATTCACCCACGTAAAGTATATAGTTCAGTGATTTTCAGTACATTCTCCCAGTTGTGCAACCACAGTCACTAACACCAGGAAAGACTGTGCTCATTAGCCATCATTGCCTGTTGTAGACATTCATATAAATTAAATTATAAAAAATGGGGGAAAATAGATGTGTACATCATGAGTTTTTTTAATCCCCAAAAAGAATAACCTTAAATCAGTAAAAGTGACTTAGCTATTAACTAGTGTTGTTTTCATCCAAAAAAAACCATCCAGGCTGGGTGCTGGTGGCTCGTACTCATAATCCTAGCTACTTAGGAGGCTGAGAGCTAAAGATTGCAGTTGAAGTCATCCCAGGCAGAAAAGCAAGTTTATGAGACTCTTATCTCCAATTAGCCACCAAAAAAATCCAGAAGTTGAGCTGTGGCTCCAGTTGTACAGCACTAGCCTTGAACAAAAAAGCTCAGGGACAACACCCAGCCCCTGAATTCAAGCCCCAGGAACAGTACAAAAAAGAAAAATTAAGAAAGCAGTACTGTCTGAGGTAGAGTTCAAAAGTAGGCTAGCATGCTCAAGGCCCTGAGTTTGATCCCAGCACCAGTAAATATAAATAACACGTTTTATACGCAAATTATCTTTTTATTATGCAAAATCAGATATTAGACTAGGAAATGATCAGTTGTTCTTTTTTGGAGTAATTCTTATAAAATTTTTTCTTTTTTTTTTATTGTGAAAATTCTGTACAGAGGGCTGGGAAGGTGTCTCAGTGGTAGAGCACTTGCCTTGCATGCCTGAGGCCCTGGGTTCAATTCCTCAGCACCACATAA
>NW_012267227.1:2162764-2188254 GCF_000151885.1 Dipodomys ordii
CGCCACTTCCAGCTTTTTTCTTTTTGCTTATGTGGTGCTGAGGAATCGAACCCAGGGCCTCATGCATGCAAGGCAAGCATTCTACCACTGAGCCAACTTCCCAGCCCTTCACCCTTTTTGGGGAGGGGGGTATGGGGCTTGAACTTGGGGCCTAGGTGCTGTCCCTGAGCTCTTCCAAGGCAGGTGCTCTACCACCTGCACAGCACCACTTCTGATTTTCTGGTGGTTAATTGGAGATAAGAGTCTCATGGACTTTCCTGCCCAGCCTGGCAGTAGCTAGGACTACAGGCGTGAGCCACCACCACCTGGCTACCCATTTTCTTTTAAGTTGGTACTAGAGCTTGAACTCAGGGCCTGGGTATCGTCCCTTAACTTTTTTGTCTAAGACTGATTGGTCTACCACATGAACCATACCTCCATTTGCAGCTTTTTGGTGAATAATTGAAGATAAGTGTCTCAGAGACTTTCCTGCCTAGGCTGGTTTCTAACTGTGATCCTCAAATCTCAGTGTGGACCACCAGTGCCTGATCAGTGTGCTAATTCTATAGTAGAATTTTCTTAGGCAAAAGAAGCCCCAATCAAGGTAACTCATGGTTTCCTTCTGGTTTAACTTTGTATTTGTTCACTTTTAAATACGTAAGTCTGAAAAAAGTATTGTGCTGTCACGGATGATAGAAGTAAACTAGTGAGCTAATTATTTTTTTCAACCTCTATGACAAGATCCTTTTTTCTCTTCATAGATTATAGACATCATAGATAAAGAACTAATTCAACCTTTTGAGATTCTGTTTGAAGGAGTGGAATATATTGCCAGAGCTGGATGGACTCCAGAGGGAAAATAGTGCGTATGTTAAATTATTACTTCTTATAACAACTTTGTATTCCAGGTCTTTAGAAATGTCCATGTTTTTGGATTTGCAGTACAGTGGTAGCTAAACTACATTCACATGTAAATGTGCAGCACAGTTGTTTCTGCTTTGGGGATTTTTCCTGAACTGAGTTGTACTAAGATTGTAATATTGGGCTGAGAAGGGGTGGCTCAGTGGTAGCGTGCTTGCCTTGTATGTATGAGGCCCTGGGTTAGATTCCTCAGTGCCACATAAGCAGAAAAAGCAGGAAGTGGCACTGTGGCTGAAGTGCTCAGGGGAAGGACCCAGGCCCAGAGTTCAGGCCACACGACTAACAAAAACAAAAAAAAAAAAGATTGTCTTATAAACATAAATCTATTGTGTTTAATTAGGACTCACAATGATATTTGTGGTTAAGTTCTATGACTAAAGGTTCACACATAAATGTAATTGTTTTTGTTTATGTGGTACCAAGGGCCTCATGCATGCTAAGCATTCCACCACTAAGCCACATTCCCAGCCCTTAAATGTAGTATAACTGAGGTAGAAATACTTGTAGAATCCTTATTCAAAGATTAATACATGCAGTTTCAGTGTCTGTGAAATGACTTGCTTCCTCAGCTGGCTGTCTACCTTTTTGTGTGTGTGTGTGCGCTGGTCCTGTGGCTTGAACTCAGAGCTTAGGCACTGCCCTGAACTTTCATGCTCAAGACTAGCACTCTACCACTTGAGCCACAGATACACATTTTTTGGTGGTTAATTGGACATAAAGTCAAGTGACTATGCTTCCAAGGCTGGCTTTAAATCTCAGTCCCCTCAGATCTCAGCCTTCTGAGTAGCTAGGATTACCTGTGTGAGCCACTAGCACCCAGCTAATGTTTTTGTTTTGGGGGTTTGTAGGTTTTTTTGGCTTTTGCTCAATTCTAACGCTTTACTACTTGAGCCACAGCTCTACTTCTGACTATTTATTGGAGATGAGTGTCTCATGGACATCACTGCCCCTGCTGGCTTTGATAGTGATCCTCAGATCTCAGCCTCCTGAGTAGCAAGGATTACAGGTGTGAACCACTGGCGACTGGCTTAAGTGATAGAGCACTGGATTTGAGCAAAAAGCTCAGGGACAGCATCCTGGCCCAGAGTTCAAAAACAGTTATAGCTTTCTACTTTAATGATATCTACATTTTAAATCGTTTAAATAGGGATACAGGTGGACCCATTGCAACAATGAGATGTACAAGTCGTTATGTTGAAAACGAACTTTACAACTTTGTTGGGGTGGGGAGGATAGGAAGGGATGGGAAGGGGAAACAAAGGAGGAGGCTACAATGCTTGATAAGAAGTGTACTCAGTATCTTGCCCATATAATTGTAACCCCTCTGTACAATATTTTCACAATAAAAAAAAGAAAAAAATAGTATCTACATTTTAAAATAGAAACACTATGTGAAGTTCTGTAGTTAACTGCCACTTGTAATTTAAACTGCACCTTTTTGACAAATTGTGTTTGTTTGTTTGTTTTGGGGGGGGGACCTTGAACTTAAGGCCTGAACACTGTCCCTGAGCTTTTTGTTCTTTCCTGAGCTCTTTGTTGTTGTTGGTGGTGGTGGTAGTGGTGGTGCTTCTTATGGGGCTTGAACTGTGGGCCTGGGAGCTGAGCTGTCCCTGAGCTCTTCAGCTCAAGGCTAGCTCTCAATCACCTTGAGCCACAGCTTCACTTCCAGTTTTTGAGTTGATAATTTTTTTGAGTTGATAAAGAGTCTCACAGGAACCTTTTGCTGCCTTTGAACCACGACCGTCAGATCTCAGCCTCTTGGATTACAGGCATGAGCTACCAGCACTCAGCTCCAAGTATTTTTAATTGGCTGTTTGTAATAGTTTAGTAACAGCTAATATAAGTATATAAGTAATTGATAGGTGCCAAAGTAGAAAATAAAGGATTATCCATTTTCTGAGAGCTTTCTTCTGGTATTTCTCTTTATATGTTAAATAGTGCCTGGTCCATCCTACTAGATCGTTCCCAAACTCGCCTACAGATAGTGTTGATCTCCCCTGAGTTATTTATCCCAGTAGAAGATGATGCCATGGGAAGACAGAGACTCATTGAGTCAGTGCCTGACTCTGTGACGCCACTGATTATTTATGAAGAAACAACAGACATATGGATCAATGTATGTATGCATTTTTAGTTTCCTGTGCTTTGCTAAAGATGTTCTCGGGATGATAAGACAAATGTTTAGATTTTTTTTTTATTAAGTTCAAAGGAGTTGTGAATTTTGTTTCCTTAGTTTTAACATTGGAATTTTAAAATTGGAAAGATTGTTCCAACTTGATGCCAAAGAGTAATACCTCACTGGAAAAGCAGATTTGTTCCTAAGCTAGTCGGGTAGTGAACATACAGCCTCTTGCTTCTGAGAATTGGGTCTGGGGGGGTAGAGTACAAGCCAATCAGAAAAAGCAAGTATCAGATAGTGAGTTCATGCCCCAGTCTTGGACCCCCCCAAAAAAAATTTAGTCATTTTCATTTGGCAGACTGAACCAAAATGCACCCATTTTAAGTTTCATTTTTAATTTTCCATTCTAGCATGAAAACTTAAAACGAGGTACAAATGAAGCCAGTTTACTTTCTAACTGAATGTAGGCTTCTTAGATTCACCTAAAACAGATGAACATCTGTTTTCCCTCAGCTGTTAGAATATTTCTCTTTGAAAAATAGAAGTAAAAAATGCTTTTCATTGTTTAGTAATAAGATTTATATATTAAACTTTGTTCCATGTTGCAAAGATTGTAGAGATGATGAGTAAGAAAAAAACTTTTGGTCATATTTTCCTTTTGCATTTGGAAACATTTATCTTTCAATGGATAAGATTTGATTAAAGTAAAATAAATATAAAAGGCCCAGGCCAAACCTATTATTGTAAGTATTATACTCTTATACCACTGACAGTTACTTACATTTCAAAGTACAGTTAGCAGTTATTTTTTGTTTGTAGGTTAATTGTATTATTTCTGTAGCATTTTCATTAAAATGTGTAGTAAATGAAGCTGTTCATTTTACAGATTCACGACATCTTTCATGTTTTCCCCCAAACTCACGAGGATGAAATTGAGTTTATTTTTGCCTCTGAATGCAAAACAGGTTTCCGTCACTTGTACAAAATCACATCCATTTTAAAGGAGAGCAGATATAAACGGTCCAGTGGTGGGCTGCCTGCCCCAAGTAAGAATCCTTTTTTAATTTTTTTAAAATAAAAAACTCTTGGGTACAGTTGGTTGGGAGGGAAAGGAAAATATAATGCCTCTATTGCATTCCTTGTAAGCTTTACAACTTGCTTTATCAACCTTAATATATATGTTAAAATATAAACATATGCACATATAAAACCACCAAGCAAAGTTCTTGATGGATGTATAATAAGTTATTAATAGTAGATTTGAGAACTGGGCACTGGTGACTCAAACTTGTAATCCTAGCTACTTAGGAGGCTGAGATCTGAGGACCATGGTTCAAAACCAGTCCAGGCAGGGAAGTCTGTGAGACTCCTATCTCCAATAAACCACCAGAAAACCGGAAGTGGCTCTGTAGCTCAAGTGGTAAAGTGCTCATCTTGAGCTGTAGAGCTCAGGTCAGCCCCCAGGCCCAGAGTTCAAGCCCCACGACTGACAAAAATAAAAAATAAAAAAAAAAAGCCAGGCGCCAGTGGCTCATGCCTTGTAATCCTAGCTACTCAGGAGGCTGAGATCTGAGGATTTCAGTTCAGAGCCAGCCCAGCAGGTAAGTCCATGAAACTCTTTATCCCCAATAAACCACCAGAAAACTGGAAGTGGTACTGTAGCTCAAATGGTAGAGCACTTGCCCTGAGCTGAAGAGCTGAGGGACATCGCTCTACCACTTGAGCCACAGCGCCACTTCCGGCTTTTTTTCTTTTTGCTTATGTGGTACTGAGGAATCGAACCCAGGGCTTCAGGCATGCAAGGCAAGCGCTCTACCACTGAGCCACCTTCCCAGCCCCTTTCCCAGATCTTTTAAAGCTGAGTTACAGCTGGACACCTATGGCTTATACCTAATAATCCTAGCTATTCATGAGGCTGAGATCTGAAGATCTGACACCAGCCCAGACAGGAAAGTTCATTAAACTTATCTACAGTTAGCCACAAAAAGGTCAGAAGTAGAGTTGTGGCTCAAGTGATAGAGCATTAGCTTTGAGCAAAAAAGTTCAGGGACAGCATCCTGGCCCTGAGTTCAAAAAAAGTTATGGTTTTCTACTTTAATAATACCTACATTTTAGAATAGAAATACTTCATGAGAAGTTCTGCAGTTAACTGCCACTTGTAATTTAAACTGAACATAGCCTTTTTTAGAAATTGTGGTGAAACACACACACACATAAAATAAAATTATTCTCTTTTTGTTGGTCATGGGGCTTGAACTCTGGGCCTGAACACTATCCCTGAGCTCTTCAGCTCAAGGCAAGTGCTCCGTTTTTCTGGTGGTTAATTGGAGATAAAAGTCTTATGGACTTTTTGCTTGGGCTGGCTTCAAACCCTATCTCATAATCTCAGCCTCCTGAATGGTTAGGATTACAAGTGTGAGCCACCAGTGCCTGACTAAAATTCTTTTTATGACTATTATTTTAGGGTATCGTTTGGTATACATAGTGACATTAATATTTTTGTGTGGCCATCACCACCATCCATCTCTCAATATTTTCAATCTTCCAGAAGTGAAATTTCTAAATAGTAACTCCTCATCTCCTGGCAAGTTCTTTCTGTCTCTAGTTTTAACTACTTAGGATACCTCATTTAATGGGGTAACATATCTTCTGTAACATATCTTCAAAATTCATCTATTTGTAGCATTTGTCTGAACTATCTCTCTCTCTTTCTCTCTCTCTCTCTTTTTCTCTCCCCCCCTCTCCCTGAGTTTTTAATGTTCAAGGCTAGCACTCTACCACATGAGCCACTGCTCTACTTCTAGCATTCTATAGTTAATTTCAGACTTTCCTGTCTGCCTGGGCTGGCTTTCAACTGTGATGCTCAGATCTCAGCCTCCTGAGTAGCCAGGATTACAAGCATGTGCCACCGGCACCCAACTCCCCCTTTTTTCAAGAAAAAAAATCTAATCTTATTGTTATTATTAAGATGCTGTACACAGGTTATCTTTTTTTTGGGGGGGTGGTCATGGGGCTTGAACTCTGGGCCTGGTGCTGTCCCTCAGCTCTTCAGCTCAAGGCTAGTGTTCAAGCCACAGTGCCACTTCAGTTTTCTGATGTTTTATTGGAGATAAGCGTCTCACGGACTTTCCTACCTGGGCTGGCTTTGAGAGGTGATCCTCATATCTCAGCCTTCTGAATTCTAGCTAGAATTACAGGCGTAAGCCACCAGCGCCTAGCTTCAGGATATTTATTTATTTATCTATTTATTATTGTCGGTCGTGGGGCTTGAACCCTAAGCCTGGACTGTCCCTGAGCTCTTCAGTTCAAGGCTAGCACTCTACCACTTGAACCACAGCACCACTTCCGGCTTTTTCTGCTTATGTGGTGTTGAGACTCAAACCCAGGGCCTCATGCATACAAGGCAAGCACCCTACCACTGAGCCACCTTCCCAGCCCGTGGGTTATCATTTTATAAGTCAGGTAATAAGTACATTTCTTTTTTTTGGACATTGTCACCCCTTCTGAATTCTCTTATTATTATTATATTTATGTGTTGAATTCTCTTTATAAGGCTGGTTAATATTCCATTGTATATATGTACCATGTTTTCTTCAATATTTATCAGGGAACACTTGGGTTGCTGCTACCTTTTAGCTGTTGTAAACAATGTTGCTATGAGCATGGCTGTATAAATACCCATTTCTGTCCAGACTTTCAGTTCTGTTGGTATATTCCCAGAAGTGGAATTTCCACATCATATGGTAATTCTGTGTTTTAACTTTTTGAGGAGCTGTCACACTGTTTTACATAGTAATTATACCATTATACACCAGTGGTAATGGTTACACCACTGTACCTTCCCATCAGCGGTGTCCTGCTTGTGCAAGCGGTGTACAAACGGTGTTTATATAGTATTTTATTTCATTTCATTTTAATACTGCAGTTGAACTCAGGGTGTAGGGTTTATGAGTAGCACTACACTGCTTGAAACAACCTCAGTCCTTTTTACTTTAGGTTTTTTTTTGTTTTTGGTAGTGGTGTTTTTTGTGCTGGTTCTGGGGCTTGAACTTAGGGCCTGAGTGCTGACCCTAAAGTTTTTTGCTCAAGGGTGGTACTCTACCACCTGAGCCACAGCTCCAGTTCCAGCTTTTTGATGGTTAATTAGAGTTAAGAGTCTCATAGACTTTACTTCCATGGGCTGGCTTTGAACCATGATCTTCAGATCTCAGCCTCCTGTACAGCTGGGATTACAGATAAGCCAACAGTATCTGGCTGGCTTTAGTTATTTTTCATGTAGGATCTCTTTTTTTTTTTTTGCTAGGGGTAGGCCTCAGATCTTGATCCTACTAACTTATGGTCTTCTGTGTAGTTGGGACCATAGGCACAAGCAAGCTACCATACTCAGTTTATTGATTGACATGGGGTTCTAGCTTTTTTTTGTTGCTAGCCTCAAACTGTGAGCTTCCTAATCTCCATCTCCCAAGTAGCTAGGATTACAGAGGTGAGCCACCATGCCTAGCCTTACTTTTTTGTTTTTTGAGATAGTATCTCACTATACAGTCCAAGCCAACCTCAAACTCTCTGTGTAACCCAGGTTGATCTTGAACTTGCAGTCAGTCCTCTTGTCTCAGCCTCCCAAGGGCTGGGATTCCAATGTGTACCACTCTATCCAGCTCAATAATACTTATATTCTCAATAATACTTGTTACTTCTGTTTTTTTACTAATATTTATCCTAATATTGTTTTCTTTAATGATTATTGTTGTGCTTATTGGCCATTTGTATATCTTTTTTGGGGGGTGGTCATGGGGCTTGATCTGGGCACTGTCTTTGAGCTCAAGGCTAGTGCTCTACCACCTTGAGTCATAGTGCCACTTCCAGTTTTCTGGTGGTTAATTGGAGATAAGAATCTTATGGACTTTCCTGCACAGGCTGGTTTAAAACCACAATATTCAGATTTGTGTATCTTCTTTTTTTTTTTTTTTTTGGTTGGTCCTTGGTCATGGGGCTTGAAATCTGGGCCTGAGCTCTTCAGCTCAAGGTGAGCATTCTACCACTTGAGCCACAGCACCACTTCCCATTTTCTGGTGGCTAATTGGAGATAAAAGCCTCATGGACTTTCCTGCCCGGGCTGGCTTTGAACTGCAATCCTCAGATCTCAGCCTCCTGAGCAGCTAGGATTACAGGTGTGAGCCTCCAACACCAGCTTCTATATCTTTTTTAGAGAATTGTTTGTTCTAGTTCTTTTCCTACTTATTAATTGCATTTTTTTATTGCTACTTATATTTGGGAAGCAGTGGAATTACTTTTTGGGGGGGAGGGGACAGTCCTGGGGCTTGAACTTAGAGCATAGGCGCTGCCCCTGAGCTTCTTTGGCTCAAGGCTAGCACTCTGCCACTTGAGCCACAGCGCTACTTCCAGCTTTTTCTGTTTTTATGGTACTGAGGGATCAAGCCCAAGGCTTCATGCATTCTAGGCAAGCACTCTACCACTAAGCCACATTCCCAGCCCTAAGTTACATCTTAAGACTAACAAGTAAATACTATCTGGGTCTTTCCTTAGTGTAAATGTTTTCCAGTAGACAAGATCTTGTACATCCAAGATGGGGAATTTCTTTCCTTAGAGCCTTAGATTAGCCCTGAGTTTGAAATTTCTCTTTCATGTTCCTCTGTTGTCAGAAATTATGTTCACTTAAGGAATTTCAGCAAGTTTAATGATAAAACTTGATTGAAGAACCATATAATAATAATGTAAAATGGTAATTTAAAATTCTATATCCAAAGGCTGGGAATGTGGCTTAGTGTTAGAGTGCTTGCCTAGCATGCATGAAACCCTGGGTTTGATTCCTCAGTACCACATATACAGAAAAAGCCGGAAGTGGCATGTGGCTCAAGTAGTAGAGTGCCAGACTTTTTTTTCTTTTTGGTTGATGTTGGGGCTTGAACTCTGGGCTTGGGTGCTGTTCCTGCTCTCTTCAGCTCAAGGCGAGCACAGCGCCACTTCTGGTTTTCTATTGGTTTATTGGAGATAAGAGTCTCAGGGACTTTCCTGCCCAGGCTGGCTTTGAACTGTGCTCTTCAGATCTCAGCCTCCTGAGTAGCTAGGATTACAGGTATGAGGCACATGCACCTGGATCTTTTTTCTTTTGTATTTGTGTGTGTGTGTGTGTGTGTGTGTGTCCATTTTACATCCCTTCTGCTGCCTCCTTTTATCTTCCTTAAGTAGATATAATGGAAACTGGTAATATATACTTGTTATCATAAATGTATTAAACAATGCTTTATTTTCAATCCATATAGTTTAAATTACTAAGTTTAATTTTTGCATCTTCAGCTTTATTACAACCCTTACTGCCACACATTTAACCAGCTAGGGAAAATTTTTTTATTTCACTTCCTCAAAACAGAATCTTGACTGACAGGGCATGTTGGCATTTAATTTAGTAAAACTTACTTAGCTTCCTTTTTTGACAAATGAAGACCAATTGTGTTCATTGTTTTTTTTTTTTCTTCTTTGGTTTTTAAATAGATTGTTGTATCTCTAGAAAAAATGCCTGTCATCTCTGTAAAGCCTCTTTGTCTACCCAAAGATTAAAAATGCAGATTCTGGGCTAGGAATGTGACTTAGTGGTAGAGTGCTTGCCTAGCATGCACAAAGCCCTGGGTTAGATTCTGAAGTACCATATAAACAGAAAAAGCCAGAAGTAGCTCTGTGGCTCAAGAGTTAGAGTGCTAGCCTTGAGCAAAAGAAGCTCAGAGACAGCATCCAGGCCCTGAATTTGAGCCTCAGGACTGGCCAAAAAAAAAAAATTTTTTTTTAATGCAGGTTCTTTTGAGATTTTTTTTCCTCACTTGCTGTTTTCACATCTTCTGTGTAGGTCCTTCTATCATTCTGAACACTGAATACTTGGATTTTTTTTTTCCACTCTAGCCTTTTTTATCAGAGTTAATTGACATAACATTAAATGAGCCATTTCTTTAAACAGTGCCATGACATGTAGGACTTTACAATGTCATATACCACTAACATTTGTTTAGTTCCAAATCATTTTCATTTTCCTAAATATAACTTTGATATTTTTTAAAAATAGCATTTTGGAGAAGACAGAAAACTATTCTACATTGTTTCATTTGCTTCTAGTTGGCATAAAGTACTGAACTGTAATTGTATTTATCTTTAGGTGATTTCAAGTGTCCAATCAAAGAGGAAATAGCGATTACCAGTGGTGAATGGGAAGTTCTTGGTCGGCATGGATCTAATGTATGTCCTTTTATTCTACTGATACGTTTGGTCAAGAAAAGAGTTTAAAATATACTAGTTGCTGGTGGCTCATACCTGTAATCCTAATAGGAGGCTAGAATAGGAGGGTTGCACTTTGAGGCCAGCCAGGGCAAAACTGAGGACACTCTTCTCAGGAGGGAGGGAATGGGAGAGAATGAGGGAACAGATGACACTACCTGTAAAGGTACCCCCACTGTGTATCACCTCTAAAACAACAATAAAATAGAAAGAAAAAAAAAAGACCCCCTTCTCAACCAGTAGTTGGGCACAATGGTGTGTACCTGTCATCTCAGCTAATGGGAGGCTGAATCAAGAGTATCACAGCTTCAGGCCAGTCCAGGCAGAAAAGTCTGTGAAGCTTTTTCAGTGAAAGAACCTGAGCTTGATCGTGCCCACCTGACACCCTAGCTTTAACAGGAATCAAATAATAGGAATATCATAGTCCAGGTATAGGGCTGGGATGTAGCTCAGTGGCAAAGTGCTTGCCTAGTAAGTGTAATGTCCTGGGTTTGATCCCCAGTACCCAAAAAAGAAAAGACCAAAAAAAAAAAAAAATACAGTTGCTTATTGGGAGTATTGTTAAGGTGTTACACCACCTGCCTTAAAAACATAAAGCCTTGAGTTCAAACCCTAATACTACAAATAATTAATAATCATAGTAATATTTTAAGGGGCTGGGATGTAGCTTAGTGGCAAAGTGCTTGCCTAGCAAGTGCAATGTCCTGGGTTTGATCCACAATACTAAAAAAGAAATGACTAAAACCAAAAGCCAGGCACCAATGGCTCATGCCTGTAATCCTAGCTACTCGGGAGGCTGAGATCTGAGGATCGCAGTTCAAAGCCAGGAAAGTCCGTGAAATTCTTATCTCCAGTAAACCACCAGAAAACCAGAAGTGGTGCTATAGCTGAAGTGGTAGAGTACTCACCTTGAGCTGAAGAGCTGAGGGACAACGCTCAGGCCCAGAGTTCAAGCCCCACAACCAATCAAAAAAAAAGTGATTTGCATTAATACACAGCTTAGATAAAAGGTAGGGGAAAGGAAATGCGCTGATTTTGCTTTCTGCAAGTAGATTTCTTTTTTTTTTTTCTTTTTTTGGTCAGTCGTGGGGCTTGAACTCAGGGCTTGGGCGATGTCTTTGGGCTCTTTAGCTCAAGGCGAACACTCTACCGCTTGAGCCACAGCACCACTTCCAGTCGAGTGGTTTATTGGAGATAAGAATCTCACAGATTGGGGGCTGGGAAGGTGGCTCAGTGGCAGAGCACTTGCCTTGCATGCATGAGGCCCTGGGTTCGATTCCTCAGCACCACATAAACAAAAAGAAAAAAAGCCGGAAGTGGTGCTGTGGCTCAAGTGGTAGAGTGGTAGCCTCGAGCTGAAAAGCTGAGGGACAGAGCCCAGGCCCAGAGTTCAGGCCCCACAACCGGACCCAAAAAAAAAAAAAAAAATCTCACAGATTTTCCTGTCCGGGCTGGCTTCGAACCGTGATCCTCAGATCTCAGCCTCCTGAGTAGCTAGGATTACAGGTGTGACCCACTGGGCACCGGCTATTGCAAGTAGATTTCTGTAACAAATCTTTTGAGGGTTTTTTGTTTGTTTGTTTTTAGTGGTCTTGGGGCTTGAACTCAGGGCCTGTGCCCTGTCCTGAGCATTTCTACTTAAGGGTATCACTGTACCACTTTGAGCCACAGTTCCACTTCTGTGATTGATTGGAGATAAGAGTCACTCAGAAAAAAAAAAAAAAGAGTCACTCAGACTTTTTCTGCCTGGGCTAGCTTCAAATTGCAATCTTCAGATCTCAGCCTACTGAGTAGCTAGGATGCATGTTTCTTTTATTGCTTTTCCTAGTATCTTTTGCTTGACTTTGAATTAGGCAGTCCATTTCACCAGATCTCTTAAATTAAAACTCCACCTTTTCTATACATGGAGAAAGGATGTTAAATTATATATTTCATATTCCACCAGGATCTAATAAAGTCCTAAATAGAATTTCAAGTTGATAGAGACTGAGTATACTGGTTATTTCAGAAATCATTTATTTTGGGTTGTAAAATCTTTAGACTATCTTAGGTAACTTTCAAAATCTAGTTCCAGTGAGAGACTCACCTGACCTTTTGTTTGTATGTCCCAATATATTTATTTTTCTGTTTAGGAACTTTGAATGTTAGTCCTACCATAGGGGGAAAAAAAAGTCTTATTCAGGAATTCTAGTTTCTGCTAACAAGAATTTGCATTATTTTAAGTATCATACAATATGATGGTAAGAGGGTAATGCTGAGCAAACCCCAGGTAAGAAATAAAATCCTATCTCAAAAATAATCTGTGCAAAAAACCTACTAGTATGGCTCAGTGGTAGAATACCTACCTAGCAAGCAGAGACCTTCAGCCTTATTTGGCCAGTAGTTTACCACTATACACATCAGTTCTCCTATGACATGTTTGTGTATGGCATGTGTTTGCTCTCTCCTTCCCTATAGTCTTACTTGTTTGTTTTGTCTTTAAGTTACCTTTTCTTCTTTGCTTTTCCAAATGGCCTTGATCTCACACAAAGATTTTTTTATCCCCCAACAGTACTGGGAATTGAACTCAGCCTCAAATTATTCATTATTTAGAATTTCTAATGGCAAGCTGGGTGTTGGTGGCTCACACCTGTAATACTCAGGAAGTTGAGATCTGAGAATCACAGTTCGGGGCCATCCTGGTCAGAAAAGTCGATGAGACTCTTACCTCCAGGTATTCACCAAAACAGCCAGAAGCAGAGCTGTGGCTCAAGTGGTAAAGCATTAGCCTTGCACACAAAAAGCTCAGGAACAGTGCCCAGGCCCTGAGTTCAAGCCCAGGAACAGCACCAAAAAAATAAAAAGTCTATTAGCAATAACTGGATAAAACTTTGAGACTTCATCTCATGCCCCATGTTGAAAGGGAACCTCAGGGCTGGGATGTAGCTCAGTGGCAAAGCGCTTGCCTAGCAAGCGCAACGTCCTGGGTTCGATCCCCAGTACCAAAAAAGAAAAGACAAAAAAAATACAGTTAAAAAAAAGAAAGGGAACCTCATAGTGTGTCCTCAGCCTGCAGCAAAACATCCACATCCCTGTGGTCAAAAACTATAGTATGGGACTCAACTGTGTGTCCAATACACCCTCAAAGACAATCAACTCCTGTTGAACAGAAATTGTAAATGGGGCACAAGGAATTGACTAATTATTTCAGCTTTGAAAGGCCTGATCGCCAGCTGCTTCAAAACTACTATTTCATACCTGTGAAAAATCTTGAATTTTTTTTTTTTTGTTGGTCGTGGGGCTTAAAATCTGGGCCTGGGCTTGAGCGCTTCAGCTCAAGGGGCGCACTCTACCACTTGAGCCACAGTGCCACTTTTGGTATTCTGAGTGGTTTATTGGAGATAAGAGTCTCATAGACTTTTGTGCCCTGGCTGGCTTTGAACTGCAATCCTCAGAACTCAGCCTCCTGAGTAGCTAGGATTACAGACATGAGCCACCGGCGCCCGGCCTCTTGAATATTTTTGCAGAGCAACTCAAGCATCTAAAATATCTAACAATGTAGGTATCTAAGATGTTAGAGAGTTTTCCTTGAAAAAAGAAAACATTTAAAGAAGTTTAACTGAGTGGCTCCCACCTGCACCTATAACCCTAGTTACTCCTGAGGCTGAGATCTAAGGATTTTAGTTTGAAGCCCCCAAGTTGACTATCTCCAATTAACTACTAAAAAGCGAAAAGTGAACCAGGTGCTGGTGGCTCACGCCTGTAATCCTAACTACTCAGGAGGCTGAGGATCGTGGTTCAAAGCCAGCCCGGGCACGAAAGTCAGTGAGACTCTGATTTCCAATAAACCACCAGAAAACCAGAAGTGGTGTTGTGGCTCAAGTGGTAGAGTGCTAACCTTGAGCTGAAGAGCTGAGGGACAGCGCCCAGGCCCAGAGTTCAAGCTCCTCCATTGACCAAAAAAAAAAAAAAAAAGTGAAACGTGAGCTGTGCCTTGAATGGTAGAGTATTAGCCTTGAGCAAAAGAGCTCAAGGAAGTGTCCAGGCCCTGAGTTCAAGTCCCAGTTTCAGCACAAAAAACTAAAATAAAAATCTGTATAAATTACCTTCACTATATAAAAAGTTTTTTTTATTTTACTAAACTTTGAGTAAGCTACTGAAAAAGTTTTTTTTTTTTTTAAGGAAAAATAAAAGAACTATTACTGTCATTTGGGAGCAGAATTAAGTAAATTCAGTCCTGAGTTTCTGTGCAGTTTTTGGAGGTGCTGACTGATCTTATCCAGGGCTAAGGACACAGCCCAGTGCAGAGCATGTGCCTAATATGCATAAGACCCTGGGTTTGACTGCCCCACCCCCAAAAAAATCCCTTCTTAAGGAAATAAGTAGGGAGAGGTGGACTGGGCAGTACTGGGGCTTGAATTTAGGCCTTCATGCTCTTGCTTAGCCTTTTTGCTTATTAAGGCTCTTGCTCTACCACTTTTTGCTGGCTAGGTGGAGATACCAACCTTCCTCTCAGGGGCTGGGAATGTGGCTTAGTGGTAGAGTGTTTGCCCAGCATGCATGAAGCCCTGGGTTCGATTCTTCACTACAACATTAAAAAAAAAAAAAAACCTCCCTCTCAGATTTGTCTGCCCAGGTTTCAAATCTTGGCCCTCAGATCTCAACCATCTCACCTTGGATGACAGGTGTGAGCCACTGGCACACAGCTAATTCTTACCTTTTAAGGGAAGCACACTTTCTAACCAAAAAGTATATAACTCAGCTGTATTTTTCCTTCTAGACAGAATCTGTTGTTAACTCTAAGTCATAAACAAAACTAACTCTAGTTCATTAGCTTCAATAGCAAATAAAAATGAAAGATGCCCAAGTCAAAGGACTCTTGATGACAGAATTGGAGGTGGATTATTGAGTTTTTGCTCTTATCCATGTCTTACTAGTACTAATGGTGCTGTTGTTGTTATTTTGGCAGATCCAGGTTGATGAAGTCAGAAAGCTGGTGTATTTTGAAGGCACCAAAGATTCCCCTTTAGAGCATCACCTATACGTGGTCAGTTATGTAAATCCTGGAGAAGTGACGAGGCTGACTGACCGTGGCTTCTCCCACTCTTGCTGTATCAGTCAGGTATTAAGTCCCCGCTGGAAAAGGGTCTCCTGTCCAAAAAAACCCTCTAATCATGAAGTACTCTTTGTGAATGATGATGATGTGAAAGTTGGTCATGTTGGCCTGTAGAAAACATGCCAAAGGAAATCTTTGAAACACTTCACCTGGGGCTGGGAAGGTGGCTTAGTGGTAGAGTGCTTGTCTAGCATGCATGAAGCCCTGGGTTCAATTCCTCAGTACCACATAAACAGAAGAAGCCAGCAGTGATGCTGTAGCTCAAGTGGTAGAGGCTAGCCTTGAGCAAAATAAGCTCAGGAACAGTGCCCAGGCCCTGAATTCAAGCCCCAGAACTGAAAAAGGAAAAAAAAAAAAAGTCTGAAACACTTAACCTTTATTCAGCATTATATACTTGCATAAATAGTCAAACTCAGCTGGTGTCTAACTCAAGTCACTAATCCTAACTACTTCAAGGCTAATCCAAGCATAACAGTTCTTGAGAAGCCAGGCACTGGTGGCTCACGCCTGTAATCTTACTATTCAAGAGGCTTAGATCTGAAGATAACAGTTCAAAGCCAGCCCAGGCAGGAAAGTCTGTGAAACTTATCTCCAACTCTTATGGAGCTTGAACCATAACCAACAACAACAACAACAAAAAAAGTTGAGATTTTTACCTCAGCCAGTAGCTGGGCACATGGGCACAGTGACATGAGCCATCATCCCAGCAACAGAGAAGTACAAATAGGATCTCGGTCCAGGCCATTCTGGGCATAAAGCATGATGCTATCTTGACAATACTGTAAAAAGGGTCTGGCAGAATGGTGCAAGTGGTATAGAGTGCCTGCCTATTAAGCATGAGACCAAACATAGTTACACTTCTGCATTAGTACAGAGGTAACAGCAGGTTGCCTTGTTTTCACTTTTCCCTGCAGAAATACATAATTGTTTCTCCTTTCTCTAGCATTGTGACTTCTTCATAAGTAAATATAGTAACCAGAAGAATCCACACTGTGTGTCCCTTTACAAACTGATGAGTCCTGAGCAACTTGCAAATGACCCAAATGACCCAGCTTGCAAAACAAAGGAATTTTGGGCTACCATTTTGGATTCTGCAGGTAATCCTTTTCCTGGTCTGGATTTAAGTAAGATTAGAACACACTACCCTAAGCCTGTGGTACCTTATGTCCCCATCTCCAGGACAGTCTTCCCACCTCCCAGCCCTGCCCTGTTTCCAAGCAGCTGAGCTCCTAATTGGTCCTGCCACTCCTTTTGTGCCACCTATTGAATTTGAAAGCATTGTCTAGCAGCCTATGAAAGACCAGATCTGCAAAGCTTTGTGGAAAATAAGATTAAAACAATTTTCTCTGAACTGAACAGAGAGGCTGCAGCTTTAGGGGCAATATTACAAATATTTTAGTTTTTTTTTTCCTTTTGTTTTGTCGGCGTGGGGCTTGAACTCTGAGTCTGAGCACTGTCCCTGAGCTCTTCAGCTGAGGGCAAGTGCTCTACCACTTGAGCCACAGCACCATTTCCAGTTTTCTGGTGGTTAATTGGAGATAAGAATCTCACAGAAGCCGGGTGCTGGTGGCTCACACTGTAATCCTAGCTACTCAGGAGGCTGAGATCTGAGGATCGCGGTTTGAAGCCAGCCCAGGCAGGAAAGTCCGTGAAACTCTTATCTCCAATAAACCACTAGAAAATCAGAAGTGGTGCTGTGGCTCAAGTGGTAGAGCACTCACCCTGAGCTGAAGAGCACAGGGACAGCGCTCAAGCCCAGAGTTCAAATCCTACGACCAACAAAAAAAAAGTCTCACAGACTTTCCTGCGCAGGCTGGCTTTGAACCATGATCCTTAGATCTCAACTTCCTGAGTAGCTAGGATTACAGGCATAAGCCACCGGCACCAACAGATTTTTTACAGTTTTGAAGTACTTTCACTGACTGCTTACTCTTGTTGGAGTAAATAATACTATAAATTACCTTTTTTTTTTTTTTTTGGTCCAGTCATGGGGCCTGAACTCTGGGCCTGGGCGCTGTCCCTCAGTTCTTCAGCTCAAGGTAGCTCTCTACCACTTGAGCCACAGCACCACTTCCGGTTTTTTTCTTTTTGCTTATGTGGTGCTGAGGAATCGAACCCAAGGCCTCAGGCATGCAAGGCAAGCGCTCTACCACTGAGCCACCTTCCCAGCCCTACCTATTCTTTTTTAATGTTTGATTTCTTCAATATGAAGTATGGACCAATTTTAACCCAGTTTTAACAGATTTAGGGAAATCTGTTTTCTTGTGAAGTATTTTCAACTTATTTTTATCTGCTAAGGGATTCAAGTTAGTGCAGCCCATGTAAGTGGTAAACCTGTAAACCTAGATACTTAGGTGGCTAAGATCTGAGGATCAAGGTTTGAAGCCAGCCGAGTAGGAAAGCCTGTGAAACTCTTATGTCCAATTAAGTATCAAAAAAGCTAACAGTGGAGCTGTGACTAAAGTGGTAGAATTTCATCCTTAAGCACAAAAGCTCAGAGAAAAGGGCCCAGCCCTGAGTTCAAGCCCCAGGACCAGCACCCAAAAAAAATCAATCAATAAAAATGTATAACCAGAGGCTGTTCTAATGTCCATGAGCAGAATTTTCAGTGTTACCATGATCACAGCTGTGACCTTAATGCCATCCACTGCGCACATGCTGAGAAGAGACTGGTGCAGCCTTGCTGGACCAAAGACTTGTAGCTATTTCTTATTTGGCTTATTCCTTAATGATCAGAAACTAATGTGCACTAACAACTCAAACTAAGTATGTGTTCTTTATCCTCCTCCTGACTTTATTAAAATTCACAGTAGATAAATGAATGTTTGTTAGATTACTTTTTTTCTTTTTTGTCAGTCATGTGGCCTGAACTCTGGGCCTGAGCGCTGTCCCTCAGGCTCTTCAGCTCAAGGCTAGTACTCTACCACTTGAGCCACAGTGCTATTTCCGTCTTTTTCTGCTTATGTGGTGCCAAGGAATCAAACCCAGGGCCTCATGCATGCAAGGCAAATACTCTACCACTGAGCCACCTTCCCAGCCCTATTTTTTTCTCTAATATAAATATTCTTGGTTATCTCACCTGAAAAGGAAGGCCAGTTGTTTGTGTATGGAGGTCTGGGTTTTGATATTTCCTTCCTTGCTCTGTTTATAGAACTCCCATTCAACTCCTTTTCAGACTGTGTGTTACCTCCTTCTAGGTCCTCTTCCCGACTATACCCCTCCTGAGATTTTCTCTTTTGAAAGTACTACGGGATTCACATTGTATGGAATGCTCTACAAACCTCATGACCTACAACCTGGAAAGAAATACCCCACTGTAATATTCATATATGGCGGTCCCCAGGTAGGTGTAGAAATACATCCCAATGTACACACATGCATATATGTTTGGCTTATGTTGTTTCCAACTTTTGCGATCCAGTGTAGAGGTTCAGAAGGTATTTCAGTTTGTATGGCTAATTGGTAAATTGGTGTCAGTTTCTTACTTTCACAGTGAGGAGTGTAACTGTTGTGGGAATGGACTGTTAATGTTAGGAGGTAAATATGTTACTGTTTGTGTGGAGAAACTTGTTGGGAAATTAAATTAAATAATTAAATGTCTTGGCAAATAAAAAGAGTCAGATTTCAGAAAGGCTCAGTAGCCTAGTGAATTTCCCCTTTATTATAAGGCTACATCTCTCAAGCAAATTGGAATAGTTTTTAATCTGGAAAGACATTTTTATATAACTACAGGATTAAGTATTAGCATCTGGCTATTAACTGTGCCATTGGCACACGAAGTCAACTATTTTGGATAGATAAATTGCTTAGTTGATTTTTTTTGTTTATTTGGTTATTATTTTTTTTTTGTCAGTCATGGGGCTTGAACTCAGGGCCTGAGCCCTATCCCTGAGTGCTTTTGCTCAAGGTTAGTGCTCTACTACTTAGAACCACAGCTCATTTCTGGCTTTCGAGTGATTAATTGGAGGTAAGAGTCTCAAGGGAGCTAGGAATTGGTGACTCACACTTGTAATCCTAGCTACTCAGGAGGCTGAGATCTGAGGATCACAGTTCAAAGCCAGCTCAGGCAGGAAACTCCCTGAGACTCTTATCTACAATAAACCACCAAAAAACCAGAAGTGGCATTGTGACTCAAGTGGTAGAGTGCTAGCCTTGAGCTGAAGAGCTAAGGGACAGCACCCAGGCCCAGAGTTCAAGCCCCATGACCGACAAAAAAATAAGATAAAATAAAATCAAAGAAATTGAATTTAATACTTTTATAATTTTATAAGCCACTTCCGGCTTTTTTCCTTTTTGCTTATGTGGTGCTGAGGAATCGAACCCAGGCCTTGAGCATGCAAGGCAAGCACTCTACCATTGAGCCACCTTCCCAGCCCCTCCCTGAGACTCTTATCTCCAATAAACCACCAGAAAACCAGAAGTGGCAATGTGGCTCAAGTGGTAGAGCACTAGCCTTGAGCTGAAGAGCTTAGGGACAGCACCCAGACCCAGATTTCAAGCCCCAGGACCAAGGACCAACAAACAAAGAGTCTTAAGGGAATTTTTCTGCCCAGACTCACTTCAAACTGTGATCCTCAGATCTCAGCCTCCTGAATAGCTAGAATTACAGGCATGAGCCACCAGTGCCCTGCCTTAATCAGTTTTTTTAAACTTTTACTCTTGCCTTCTACTTGGTCTTCCATACCCCCCAAAAAATAAGTAAAATTTTAGCTAGGCACCAGTTGCTCAGTCCTGTCATCCTAGCTGCTCAGGATCTGAGATCTGAGGATTGCAGTTCAAAACCAGCCCAGGCAGGAAAGGCCTTGAAACTCTTATCTCCAATAAACCACCAGAAAACAGGAAGTGGTACTGTGGCTCTAGTGGTAGAATGTTAGCCTTCATCTGAAGAGCTGAGGGACAGCACTCAGGCCCAGAGTTCAAGCCCCATGACTGACAAAAAAATAAATAACTAAAAATTTAAAATAAGATGCTTGATGCTTAAGCCAGTCCACCTGTGTGTGGTTCATGCCTATGATCCTAGTTAGGAAGATTGAGGTTCAAAGATAACACAGGCAGACAAATCCAAGAGGTTCTTCTCTCCACTTAACCAGCAAAAAGCCAAAATGGATCTGTGGCTTAAGTGGTAGAGCACCAATCATGAGCAAAAAAAGCTGACCAAGAGCATAAACACTGGATTCCAAGCCCTAGTACCAACACTAAGTAAACTTTTACCCTTAATTATACATTTTCCATTGAGCCCTTAATTAACATAGAATATAATTAGTGTGTTGATAATGACACTCTTAGCCTCATTAATATCCCTTATAATTATACCAATATTGTCTGAAAATGTATACCTAGTTATACAAAAAACAACGTGCAAGTCAAATAATCACATAAGTGATCAAATCTCAAGGATGCTGGTCCTGCAATTAAGTTAAATCACTTAACTGTTATTAAGTGCTCTTACAGACAAAACATGATTTATATTTCTATTATAGTCACCTAGACAAATTATAAAAGTATTAAATTCAATTTCTTTGATTTTATTTTATATTATTTTTTTGTCGGTCATGGGGCTTGAACTCTGGGCCTGGGTGCTGTCCCTCAGCCCTTCAGCTCAAGGCGAGCGCTCTACCACTTGAGTCACAATGCCACTTCTGGTTTTTTGGTGGTTTGTTGTAGATAAGAGTCTCATGGAGCTTCCTGCCCAGGCTGGCTTTGAACCATCGTTCTCAGATCTCAGCCTCCTGAGTAGCTAGGATTACAGGCCTGAGCCACCAGCACCCTACTCTGAAAATTTTAAAATCAAGCCAGGCCCTGGTGGCTCACAGCTGTAATCCTAACTACTCAGGAGGCTGAGACCTGAGGATCATAGGTCAAGCTAGCCAGGCAGGAAAGACCATGAGACTTTTATCTCCACTTAACCACCAGAAAACCAGAAGTGGCGCTGTTGCTCCAAGTGGTAGAGCTCTAGCTTTGAACAAAAGAGCTCAAGGACAGCAACCAGGCCTAGAGTTCAAGCCCCAGGACTGACAAAAATAAATAAATAAAATAAAAGAGTGTTTGATTAGGCAATAATTTAGCCTTTACCTTATTTGTGATTGCTATAGCTACAAGGTATAATTTTACTGTCTTATTTAAATTTTATGAATTTGAATTTTTGGGGGGGGAAGAGGGGGGGAGTCCGGTCGTGGGTCCTGAACTCTGGGCCTAGGCACTGTCCCTCAGCTCTTCAGCTCAAGGCTAGCACTCTACCACTTGAGCCACTTCCGGTTTTTTTCTTTTTCTGCTTATGTGGTGCTGAGGAATCAAACCCAGGGCCTCATGCATGCAAGGCAAGCGCTCTACCACTGAGCCACCTTCCCAGCCCCTTGAATGTTTTTTTACACTAACTTTTCACGTAAAGTCCACTTCATGAAATTAAAAAAAAAAAGGTGTGTGTGTGTGTGTGTGTTTGTCTGTCTGTCTTGGGGCTTGAACTCTGGGCCTGGGCACTGTCCCTGCGCTCTTCAGCTCAAGGCAAGTGCTCTACCACTTGAGCCACAGCACTACTTCTGGCTTTCTAGTGGTTTATTGGAGATATGAGTCTCACGGACTTTTCTACCCAGGCCAGCTTTGAACCGTGATCCTCAAATCTCAGCCTCCTCACTAGCTAGGATTACAGGCATGTGCCACCGGCGCGCAGCTTAAAAGATAAATTTTAAAGGCAAATAATGTGAAAGCTTTAAGCTTTCTACTTCTTGCCAAGCCTTGCCTCTCTGTAGTTCATGGGCTGCTGTATAGTAAATGTCACTGAAAGTATGTTTTCTCCTTCAGGTGCAGCTGGTGAATAATCGGTTCAAAGGAGTCAAGTATTTCCGCTTGAATACACTCGCCTCTCTGGGTTATGTGGTTGTGGTGATAGACAACCGGGGATCCTGTCACCGAGGGCTTAAATTTGAAGGCGCCTTTAAATACAAAATGGTGTGTGAGCATAAGATCTTTGTCTCCTACAGACATTTATATTTCCTGGTGCATTGTTTAGTGTGAAATTCTGGAGAAAGGTGGGAGAGAGAGAAACTGAGAGAGGTGTGTGTGTGTGTGTGTATGTGTGTATGTGTATGTGCGTGTGCGTGTGTGTGTGTGTGTGTGTTAGGGAAGATGCTACTAGAAGAAGCACACTAAGCTAGCTCAGGCCTGACAGAACTTTGGGGAGCTGAGATCAAGCCACTTTTCAGAGCAGCACCCTCTGTGTGTCCACCTTAGGCAAATGGCAGCCCCATTTAGTTTTCAGCATCCCATAAGCTGTGAGCAATACGTAATGGAGGTTTGTTCTGTTCTCTGTGAAGAGGGAAACCTTCTGGTTAGCGCCTTCCTTGTGACAAGCCTCTTTCTCTCTGCAGGAAGCTTTAAATGCTACCTTTTAGAGATGCCCCATGTCCTTTCTGCTGCTTTGGGAAATGATGAGAATCTGATGTTCCTTTTGCACACAGTAAGGCAGTCACTGTGTTTGCCAGTGTATTGGACATGCTGAGTGAGACATGGGGCCAGTTCTTTGACCTTTTATTGTATTCTCATGTAAGTTTTTTGTTGTCGTTTTCATTTTTGTTTTTGGCTCAGTGAAGCAAGATTGTGTGCACTGGCAGGCCAAGTCACTAGACAGAGTGGTAGTGATAGCAAGCAGGGCATAATAGGGCCTGGAAAAAACGGTAGGCTCCATTTCTCAATGGAGTGTGTTGGGGAAATAGGAAGTTGAGGGCCTCAGGAATGATCCCTTCTGCTTTACTTCAGGAGACATGAAACGATCTTGTCTCTTAAGGGGGCTAAGTTCTTGTTTTTCTAAATAGGAAGGCTTGTTACAAGAAAGATGCTGAACTCTTGGCAGACAACAGAACAAATAGAAATGGGAGCTCAACAGTAAGGGAAAGTTTGTGGAGCAATAAGAAAGCTTGAGGACTAAATGGTAACTAAACTCCAGGACAGACTAGCAATAGAAACGGGCTTCTATCTTTAAACAGATTTTTTTTTGGGGGGGGGCGGGGCTAGGCTCTGACCCTGAGCCCTCTGTAGCTCTACCACTTGAGCCACAGCTCCACTTCCAGCTTTTTCTGTGTATGTGGTACTGAGGAATCAAATCCAGGGCTTCATGCATGCTAGGCAAGCACTCTACCACTAAACCACCTTCCCAGCCCCACCACCACTTTTTTTTTTTTTTAATAACTAATGAATTCTAATTTTAAGGTAGTGAATTCTAACCTGTTTGTGTTTTTACTTTCTCGTTTTGTTTTGTTTTGTTTTGTTTTGTTTTGGAGTTGGGGGTGGGATTGTTTGTTTTTGATTTTGTTTTTCTTTTGTGTATGGTCCTAGGGCTTGAACTCTAGGTCTGGTGCTGTCCTTGAGCTTTTTTTTTGGTCGGTCATGGGGCTTGAACTCTGGGCCTGGGCGCTGTCCCTCAGCTCTTCAGCTCAAGGCAAGCGCTCTACCACTTGAGCTACAGCGCCACTTCTGCTCTTCTGGTGGTTTATTGGAGATAGGAGTCTCACGGTCTCTCCTGCCCGGGTTGGCTTTGAACCGCGATCCTCAGATTTCAGCCTCCTGTGTAGCTAGAATTACAGGCATGAGCCACCAGCGCCTGGCAATCCTTGAGCTTTTTTGAGTCATGTCTACACTTTCAGCTTTTGGTGATTAATTGGAGTTAAGATTTTCCTGCTGGGCTAGTTTTGAACCATGATGCTCAGATCTCAGCCTCCTGAGTAGCTAGTGTGAGCCATAGGTGCCTGGCTTTGGGGTTTGTTTTTTTTTTTGTTTTTTTGAGACAGGGTCTTGCAATATTATATAGCCCAGGCTGGTTTCAACTGTGAGCCTTCTGCCTCCACCTCCTGAGAGCTGGGATTACAGGCATGTACCATCACATTTGGCTATGAATATAATCTGGGAAAAAAAAACCCTACAAGTATTTTAGTAAAAATATTTATATACTCTAAAGGCATTTTTATGGAACTTTTTAAGCATTAGAACCAGTAAAGTGTTCCTTTTTTTTTTTTTTTTTTTGGACAGGGTCAAATAGAAATCGACGATCAAGTGGAAGGACTCCAATATCTCGCCTCTCAATATGATTTCATTGACTTAGATCGCGTGGGCATCCATGGCTGGTCCTATGGAGGATACCTCTCCCTGATGGCATTAATGCAGAGGTCAGATATCTTCAGGGTACGTGACATCCTGTTGTACTCATTCTTGCAATAAGGACAAAATTTCCTGTAAGTTGTAGATATATAAAAATGCTTATTTTCTGACAGTTGACTGAGTTACTGATATTATAGAATGTTAGGGTTTGTATCTCGTGAATTTTGTGTGTGTGTGTGTGTGTATTTGGTAAGTAGTCGTTAGTAGAATGCACACATACATACTAGTTTGTAATTACTTATTTAATTATCAAACTACAAATTCTTTACCCTATACATCACTAATTATAATCATCACAGCCATGTTCTACAATGCTTGGCACAGAGTAGATGTAATAAATCTGTGTTAAATGTTGAATTGTTGAATGCTTACATGCTTATAATTTAACAAAGCCAGGTGGCAAGGTAAGTCTGTGAAACTCGTAACTCTAATTAGCCAGCAAAAAGCCAGAAATGGAACTGTGGCTTAAGTGGTAGTATTAGCCTTGAGCAAAAATAGCTTAGGAACAGCCCCGAACCCTGAGCTGAAGTCCCAGGACCAGCACCAAAAACAAAAGCTAAGGTAGGAGGATTGCAAGTTCCAGGCTAGCTTAGGCTATATATAGCTATATATAGCAAGATCCTATTTCAGTGAAACCACACACAAGGACTGGGAGCGGTGGTAGTTAGAGTGCTTGACTAGTATATGCAAGGCCCTGAGTTCAGTCCTCAGTTCTGAAAAAAAAGAATAAAAAACAGATAATAGGGTTTTTGTTCTTGTGTATATTCAGATGTATCTTTGTTTCATGTGTGTGTGTGTGTGAGAGAGAGAGAGAGAGTGTGTGTGTGTGTGTGTGTGTGTGTACTGGTCCTGGGCTTGAACTCAGGGCCTGGGCACTGTCCCTGAGCTTTAAGAGAGAGAGAGAAAGAGAGAGAGAGTGTGTGTGTGTGTGTGTGTGTGTGTGGTGTG
>NW_012267227.1:2188304-2203142 GCF_000151885.1 Dipodomys ordii
GTGTGTGTGTGTGTGTGTGTGTGGTGTGTGTGTGTGTGTGGTGTGTGTGTGTGGTGTGTGTGTGGTGTGTGTGTGTGTGGTGTGTGTGTGTATGTGTGTGTACTGGTCCTGGGCTTGAACTCAGGGCCTGGGCACTGTCCCTGAGCTTTAAGAGAGAGAGAGAAAGAGAGAGAGTGTGTGTGTGTGCATGTGTGTGTGTGCGTGTGTGTGTGTGGTGTGTGTGTGTGTGTGGTGTGTGTGTGTGTGTGTGTGTGTGTACTGGTCCTGGGCTTGAACTCAGGGCCTGGGCACTGTCCCTGAGCTTTTGTGCTCAAGACTAGACCTCTACCATTAGAGCCATAGCTCTGTTTCTGGCTTTTTACTGTTTAATTGGAAGTAAGAACCTAATGGACTTTCTGGCTTTGAACTCGGATCCTCAGATCTCAGCCTCCTCAGTAGCTAAGATTACAGGCATGGACTACCAGCACCTGGCTCAGATAATCTTTATAATAGCTGAATATTGCCTTATCACTTGCTTTTAGCCATCAAGAAAGTAATCAGAACATTTAAACATAAAACCATAAGAATCTACTCTTTCTGCTCTTTTCTAGCTCTTTCTCAGCTCTTTCCCAGCTCTCTTCTCTTTCCCAGCTCTCTTCTCTTTCCTAGCTCTCTCTTTCCCACTTTCTCTTTCTTGCTCTTTCTTTCCCACCTTTCCCAGACGCTCTCTTTTCTCTTTTCTCTCTTTTCTAGCTCTTTCTCCCTCTTTCCCTGCTCTCTCTCTTTCCCAGCTCTCCCAGCTCGCTTTCCCAGGCCTTTCCCCACCGTGTGGAGGACCAAGATGGCCTGGTGCCAGCCGGAACAATGAATAAACCTACCCCTTACCTGAAAAAATAAAAAAATAAAACCGTAGGAATCTTAAAGTAAGGCACTCTACCACTTGAGCCACACCTCCAGACCAGTTTTTAGAGAATCCCATGTAATTTCCACCCAGGCTAGATGGATGTACTACATCCATCTCTGCTTTTAATAAAAGGACACACTGTATTTCAGCTAGCCTAAGTTTAGGATTTGGTATGGGGCATGCCTGAAGAACATGAAACTTACTGACTCACACTGTGTCAGATTTCTGACATTGGCACTTTACTTCTGGGTCACCTGAGCCCATGTGTGGCCAGTAGTGGGACTAGAGCCTAGGGATAATTTTAGCTGTCAGTTTGCAATCGTGAATCCTCATCACTTGCTGCTGGGTTCTGAAGCACGGTTGACCATGGTGTTGTCATCTGCAGGTTGCTATTGCAGGGGCCCCTGTGACTTTGTGGATCTTCTATGACACAGGCTACACGGAGCGGTACATGGGCCACCCTGACCAGAACGAGCAGGGCTATTATTTAGGGTCTGTGGCCATGCAAGCAGAGAAGTTCCCCTCTGAGTAAGTTCACGCTTTGAAATTAAGGTTATGAATTTAAATCATGGGTCTTTTTTTTTTTTTAAGACTTTACTAAAAATGAGAACTTCAAATACTGTAAACTAAAGACAAACATTTGTAAAAGTCTATAGAATGACATGGTGGCTTCTCAAAGCCAAATCAAGGTCTAGTACGTTTACTGCATTTTTGTTTCGTTTTCTTTAACAAGTTATATTTGAAGCCGTTGCTTAGACGGAAATAAATTAGACACAGACTATTTGAAGGTGAGAAAAATTCTATATCTAAATAAACATTTTACAAACAATTTTTCTAGGGCCATGCTGTAATTGTTGTGTTTCTAATATTGTAATAAGAAATTGAACACAGGATCTCTTTTTAACCTTTCATACCATGTGACATCTGATAAGTATATTGGAAATTTAATTTTAAAAGCTTAATATTGAATATATGGAATCCTTAACAATACAATGTAAAGAAGTGGCTACCGCAAGGTATGATTGGTTTAAAGAAATTTAATGGTTCCTTCTACTCTTCTGTTTTTTTGCCTCCCTATCTAATGTTTTTATTTCTAACATCCTTACTTCTCCAGACCAAACCGCTTACTACTTTTACACGGGTTCTTGGATGAGAATGTCCATTTTGCACATACCAGTATATTACTGAGTTTCTTAGTGCGGGCTGGAAAACCATATGATCTACAGGTGAGTACTACATTATAAATCCAATGTCGTACTAAGTAGTGACTGATGACTTTGGAATCAAAATATGGAGTAAGACTGTTGTCAGTCTCTGCGCTTCTAGCTGATTAAAATGAAAATTCTATTGCGGTCAGGCCAAGAAACTAGCCTATCAGCTTATGTAATCTGTGAGTCCGTATCTGCATTCAGTTTGTGAGCAGCGACACAGGGGGACAGGTTTCAGGCTTCACAGGGTAAGGAGATGCTTCTTGCTGTGGTGAGAAGGTTTTTAAGACCTGATTATGTGGTCCTCACTTTCTTTTCTTTTTCATTGCTGTTGGTGTAGAAACCATCAGTTTCTTTCTTTTTTTTTTTTTTTGGCCGGTCATGGGGCCTGAACTCTAGGTCTGGGTCCCTCAGCTCTTCAGCTCAAGGCTAGTGCTCTACCACTGGAGCCACAGTGCCACTTCCGGCTTTTTCTGTTTATGTGGTGCTGAGGAATCGAACCCAGGGCCTCATGCTTGCAAGGCATGCACTCTACCACTGAGCTACCTTCCCAGCCCATCAGTTTCTTTCTTCCACTGCTCCCTTAACTCAAAAAAGAGTTTTTAAAAGAAGCTGTTCTTTTGTTATTGTTGTTTTTTCTTTTTTCAGTAGTACTGGGTTTGAACTGAAGCCCAGCACTTTCCTAGCATCCCATTTGGAGCCATGCTCCAACATTGTTCTTCCTTTCTGTGCCTTGAAAACGATGTGTTCAAGCTGGGTGCCGGTGGCTCACCCCGATAATTATAGCTACTCAGGAGGCTGAGACCTGAAGATCACAGTTCAAAGCCAGCCCAGTCAAGAAGGCCATTATATCCAGTTAATCACCAGAAAACTGGAAGTGGCTCTGTGGCTCAAGGGGTAGAGCGCTTTCCTTGAACTGAAGAGCTGAGGGACAGCGCCCAGGCCCAGAGTTCAAGCCCCATGACCGACAAAAATAATAATAATGTGTTCATAAGAAATTTTAAAATTATTTTTTTCCTCTGAGCACCAGTGGCTCACTTGGGTGATTCTAGCTACTCAGGAGGCCGAGATCTGAGGATTGCAATATGAAGCCAGCCTGACAGGAAAGTCTTCCGTCCAATAAAATACCACAAAGTCAGAAATGGAGCTGTGGTTCAAGTGGTACAATGCCAGTCTTGAGCAAAAGAAGCTCAGGGACATCTCCCAGGCCCTATAACCTACAAAATAATAATAACAACAATAATAATAACAATAGTAACATAAAATCTGTTGGGTCTTATACACCAAATGGATCTTTTAGCACACATTAATCATGTGAAAAATATTAGTTTCTCTCCATGCAAGTTTTTTAAATATTGACTCTTTTCTATTACATAATATTCTTTGAATCACATACTCTAATATTCTACTGATTTCATTGAAAAATAAGTATTGGGAAGTTCATAGCAATAGACATAAGCTTTCCAAAACTTTTGCATCTACAGATATTAACAGTTCCTATTAGTGTGGTCTTAAAGTGACCAGCTTACTTCATTAGGAACACAAATCTGAAAAATCTCACTTATCACTCATTTCTTTGAAGGAGAAAAACAATGGTATTTAAAAAGTGACTCACCATGCAACTTGCTTGCACACAATCCTTTTCCTAAAGATGTCTGTAGCACAAGTGATTTAAGTGCATTTTCCTTCTTATCACCACATCATTAAAGACTTCTGCCCTGCTTGCTTCAGCTGTAATAATTGTGACTTTTACCTGGTGTGTGGTGGCCGTTTGAGTTCTGATTTTATTAGCGCCTTGTGTGCTGGTGAGGCCTGCAGCTGCATGCCAGCCAGCCAGCTTGTGCATCATCCATTCAGAAGGAAAGCTGCATAGTGTTCTCAGTCATGGGAGACACAGGCTGCTATTGGCTCTTTTAAAGTTGTTTCTACTTTATATATCTCCCAAAAGGATTTCCAAGAACTCTTTGAAGACTACAGACCACACTTAGGCAGCAAATTATTGGTTTATATAAAAATCTTGCCAGGCACTGGTAGCTTGTGCCTATAATCCTAGCTACTCAGGAGGCTGAGATGTGAGGAACGAGGTTTGAAGCCAGCCTAGGAAGGAAAGGCGGTGAGACTCTTATCTCCAATTAGCTTTTTTTTTCTTCTTTTTTGTTGGTTGTGGATCTTGAACTCAAGGTTTGGGTGCTACTGAGCTTTTTGCTCAAAGCTAACACTCTGTCACTTTGAGCCACAGTGCCACTTTGGATTTTCTGGTGGTAATATGGAGATAGGAGTCTCAGAGACTTTCCTGCCTATGCTGGCTTTGAACAGCAGTCCTCAGATATCAGCCTCAGGAGTAGCTAGGAGGGACTGAGAAGTTGGCTCAGTGGTAGAGTGCTTGCCTTGCATGCATGAGATCCTGAGTTTGATTTCTCAGCACCCCATAAGCAGAAAAAAGCCAGAAGTGGCGCTGTGGCTCAAGTGGTAGGGCACTAGCCTTGACCTGAAGAGCTGAGGGACAGTGCCCAGGCCCAGAGTTCAGCACCCATGACCAACCAGAAAAAGAAGAAAAGAGTAGCCAGGATTGCAAATGTGAGCCACCAGCACCTGGCTCCAATTAACTCTTAAGTGTTAAAGCTCCAGCCTTGAGCAAAAAAGCTAAGTAAGGGACTAGCTCCCCTTGAGCTGAAAAGCTCAGAGACAGCACCCAGATCCAAAGTTCAAACCTCATGACCGACCAGGAAAAAAAAAAAAAAAAAAAGCTAAGGGACAGCACCCAGACCCTGAGTTCAAGCCCCAGAGATGGCACTCATGAAAAAAGAAAATAAAAATTTCATTAAGCCCCAATGAGTAGGTTTATCAGAATTATAAGAGAAGAAAGGCCTTTAAATATGATGTATTAAATGTGTTCTCAGAGAGCCTGCGCTCCATGCTACTAACATGGCCAGAAAGTTTTGAAAGATGTATTATTAACTGAAATGTTCTTTTCCTATCTTCTTGTTGGTAAGATCTATCCTCAGGAGAGACACAGCATACGAGTTCCTGAGTCTGGAGAACATTATGAACTGCATCTTTTGCACTATCTTCAAGAAAACCTTGGATCACGTATTGCTGCTCTGAAAGTGATATAATTATTCCCGGGTAGAACTCTGGTCTACACTGGCTATTTAACCAAATGAGGAGGTTTGATCAGTTAGAGAACATGGAATTAAGCCTGCCATGGTGGTACCTGCCATAGAACATCTGACTTCTGAAAGTACATTTGGTGGCATAGGCTTCTACAGCTCATCTGATTCCTTAACCACACACACACAAAATGAATTGATACCTATTCCTAAGGAATCCAGCAATGCCATGAGAATTACAGAGAAAAAACTTAAGACTTGAGCACCACATTCATACCACTCTCTTTTCACTTTTAATAGCATTATAAAGTCTCACGGACCTAATTAGTAGATTTTTTTACTATACTTCTGAGTTTGTTAAAAATATGGCATTAGTGATTGGTTTGGTTCAATTACAGGATCTCTTGACTAGTCACAGATTTGATAGCACTTAATGTGATTGAATAGCTTAGGCTTCATCGAGTGGGGTGTATCAGCATGTTATAAACTAATCACTATTAAACCTATGACTTAACCAAGTCATTAATGATTTTTTAAGGATAATTTAGTGGCCTCCTAAAGACACTTTTTTTTTTTTTTTTTTGGCTCAGACCAGTTTTTAGCCTATTTAAACTGTACTTAGTATAAACAGTCCTCCTTTTTCCTCAATGATAAGACAGAGTGGGATTTTTTTCTTTTTGCATAAAAAACAAGTAACTGTACTACTATATGTAGCATGGATTTAATCATAAGTCTTATGATGTTGATACTTACAGGCAGAATATTTTTAGTCAAATGATTAAAGAGCTTACACATTTGCAGGCAAGTATCATTCTTCCTTTAGGAAAAAGGAAGAATGTGTATTCACTTGTATGTGGGAAAGTTAGTGATGCCAGTTTCCATTTGGTATTATTAAAATGTTGCCGAATTTTCGAAGGTGGGAGGAGATGGCTGTGGGATGGATGGATGGACCAGGCACATGGAGAAGGCAGTGCGGGGTCTGCTTAAGAACTGAGCAAAAGTACATGGGAGAAAAACTGGGAAAGTGGAACCTAAACTCCTAGAATGTTAGTTAAGGAAAACAGAATTGGGAAATGACTCTCTTGCCATCACAGACAGACATTGTTCATAGGAAGAAAAATTCCTTAGGCTTTATTGTAATTCCTTTTTTTTTTTTGTTGTTCTTCCTCTTAATTTTAAAACCTTACCTCCTCCCCCCCCCAAAAAAAAACTCTTCTTAAATAACTGCTTTCAATATTGTTAGCTCAAGGTTTCCAGACAAGCTCTTAGCAACAGGGGAGCAGGGTGGCTCTCTTCGATAGTGTGTAGAGCTGGTAAACAGTTTTGCTGGTGGCCATGACATTTTCCTGGTTTAGTCTGTGACTATGAAAGGAGCAAATAAGATCTGCCCTTGGGCATGGCAGGTCTTTGCTACTGGGTGAGTTCCATCCGTGCCAGTAGCAGGGGAAACATTTATGAGTCTGACCATTTTATCCCAAGCGTCAGTGTTTAGAAAGTTATTACCAAAATTCAAAATCATACTCTTAAGAAAATTTGCTCTGTTTCTTCATCACCACTACAGAACGCAGACCTCTTTCAGAGAGGGCACAATATGCATTAGTGAGAATGGGGACTGTGCGGGCCCCATGGTCTCTGTTCCTGAAGGCCAGGTGGGCGGGGCAGGAGGCCAGAAAGGGCGGGGTGGCCTGGTTCTGTCCTGGGGGGCAGGGATGGGGATTCCCTGGCTGTATATTTATAATGTATAATAGATCCCACACTTTGCTGCCTGTATATGTATTAATTTTCATGTTTATGGTATTTTCTCATGCCAAGATTTGTTTCTATTTTTTCAAAGTTAAATTAAATTGATTTGGGTAACTTTCCTTCCCCAAGAAAGTATTTTCCCTCATATATCTGACTGTTGATGTCGAGGATGACATCTTTTGGACTGATTGGCCTCCAAGAATCTATCCTTACCATCCAAGCAGAAATGTTAGAAATAGCTTTTAGGCAGATAGCTCAGTTGAAAGTTCTTTCCCATCAAGCTTCTTTCTTAATGAGGCAGCTCTGATTTTACCAAAACACCTCAGAAATTTCAATTCTCTTCTATTCCCAGGCAGCTGCTTTCTTTCTTCCTACCACAAGGCACAAGGAATGCTTCTTCTTCTTTTTTTTTTTTTTTTTGTGGGTCATGGGACTTGAACTCTGGGCTTGGGGAATCAAACCCAGGGCCTCATGCATGCAAGACAAGCACTTTACCACTGAGCCACCGTCCTAGCCCTAGGCATGCTTTTTTAAATTCTCACTCAAATGCCATTCTGCTTCTCTAGGGGGAAAAATACCTGACTGAATTCACTAGTTCAACTGAAGTCACTCTAGCCAGTTTGGGGAATATCAGAGTCATTTGAAACAGTCAATAGAAATCACACTAAAATTGTACCCAAACTGGGGGCAGCAGCGTCAAAGGCAACAGTACCAAAAAATACCAAGAGTTTAGTTAGAGCAAAAGCGCTCACTGTGTTACACAGCAAACTGGGTTTTTATAGGCCTAACAAATAAGCACACTGGACAACCATCAACAGAACCCATTTCCTGAGTATTATAGAGCAGTGAAACTCGAAGTCTAAGCTTTATATGGGTGCAGTCTTAAACCTCACTCTGGGAAATTTGCATCCCATTGATTTGGGAGACAAATTGATCAGGATCCTGATACAAAGATCAGGAATGTACATTTCTGACAAGTTTTCCAGTGTTTCTAAATCGTGAAACTCTTCTGTACAGAACAGAGTTGGAGTAAGAAAATCATAATTGATTTTTATACTGAACTGATTTATAAGAATCACAAAGAGTAATCAGGAAAGAAGTTACTAGAGGCCCCCTCCCCCTTGTGGAAGCAACTTAAGAAAGTCGGTAGCTTTTGGTCTGCAGACTTGATTTGGAATGAAGGTCTTCTCCCCCTTGTACCACTCCCTCCCCTCCCGCTAGGCTCTTCTCCAAAGCCTCACCCAGGAAGATGACATCACAGCCGCACGCAGCCTCTTAGGGCAGTGAACTATAGGTAGGGTGCTTGCTCCTTTTCTACTACTTGTTTTCCTTACAAAAGATGCATCTCACCTTTCCATAGCCTCATCCTCTAGGTAGTATGATTCCTGTAAGATGTCTCAGTGCAGATTCAAAACTTTTCTAACTGGAATAAATCATTAATAGAATTTAATATTCTCATTTGTTAAAGGAAGAACCTGCATACTAGAGAAAAAAAATGTACCCATGACCACATGAGTTTCTAATCAGTACTAGGCTCCAACCAGAAAACCCTGCCTCCTAGTAAATAGTTAAATGATGTAGAGAAAAGCAGGGTTTTTTTAAATATATATTTATTAATATATTCCTATAAAACATTTTAAAAGGTAATCACATAAAATGGTGACTATTTCCATTCTAAAGTAAATGCTAAGCATGCTTACTAATGAAGCAGTACATGACATTCTGGAGAACATTGGAGAATAGGAGATTTGGGGACCGGGGTGTAGAATAGCGTGCTCCCTTAAGCTGGGAAGTACGTCTTAACAGCTCCTGGCTAGAACTAAGGACATGGCCCTATCTAAGCCAAGATGTAATGTGGAACATCTTTTCCCAGTAGACAGAAGGGGCTACGGAAGCTCCCTCCACCTCCCCAACCCCACCCAGCCTCTCCTAGAACATAGCTACCTGTGCGCGCACACCCTGCTGAGCCCCTGCAGCTGTTTCAGAAGTCCCTCACACAGAGTTGTGTTTGTATGTTTTCAGATAACCCAAGTACAGATTTATGTTGTCTTCAGCAAAATTGGAGTTAAAGGTCTTTTAATTTTAGAGCATAAAGTGCCTGCTGTTTTAAGCACTGACTTGTATAAAATGAACTGCATGTCTGACTCCAATATGTTGATGGGTTTTTCTTTTTTCTCTCAGTCTCAGCTACATGGCTTTTTAATCATGTAAAATGAAACATGCGTTTCATTGCATTTTATTACAGGTTCTTGGTTGCAAATAAAGATGCTGCTGAAATTTATTGGAATGTCTGTTCTCTATCCTCTCCCTGCCTGCCTCCCCCGCCCCACCCTGTTTGTACAACCTTGCCTGACCACTGTGGAGTCCTTAATGCTCATGAATGAGGGGGTGTGCTTGGTATGGAGGTGGGAGACAGGGTGAATGCTGGTGTGCACAGTTTTCAGTGTAAACACTAGCCGCCATGCTTCCAGCCCAGAGGAAGGCATGCAGAGAGCTACTGTGTGGATACATTGGCTCTCAGCAGCCAGCATTGTACTGCTACGGGAGATGGTGCTTGGAGCCAGGGGTTAGCAGACTCTACTCCAGCAGTTGGGGACTCTGGGGGTTAGATGGATTTGTCAGTGGTTTCTGTAGGCTTTTAGAATTTTGAGAGAAGCCAGGTGCCAGTGGCTCATGTCTGTAATCCTAGCTACTCAGGAGGCTGAGATCTGGGGATCGTGGTTCCCAGGAAGAAAGTCTGTGAGACTCTTCTTAATCTCTAATCATAGAAAGAGCTAGAAGTGAGACTGTGGCTCAAGTGGTAGAGTGCTAGCCTTGAGCAAAAGGAGCTCAGGGACAGCACCTAGGGCCAGAGTTAAAGCCCCAGGACAGGCAAAAAAAAAAATTTTTTTTTTGAGGGGCTTCCTTCGGTGTAACACTTTTCTCAGAGGCTTCTTGGACAGGTCTTAATGTATTTGAAGTTGTACTGGAAAATGGCAGGAAGCAGATGGACCCCTCTAAAATAAGCCTGGTTTTGTCTGATGATCCAGAACAGAGCTTGAAATTGAATTCTATAGATAGCCCTCTGAAATTGTATGTAAAATATTGCCTGAACAATTAGAGGTTCAGGGAAAGCATCCAGGCCCTGAGTTCAAGCCCCAAAACCAGCACAAAAAATATAAGAAAGGAGGCTGGAAGTTGGCTCAGTGGTAGAGTACTTGCCTTGCATGCATGAGGCCCTGGGTTTGATTCCTCAGCACCACATAAGCAAAAAGAAAAAAGCCGGAAGTGGCGCTGTGGCTCAAGTGGTAGAGCGCTAGCCTTGAGCTGAAGAGCTGAGGGACAGCGCCCAGGCCCAGAGCTCAGGCCCCTCGACTGACAAGTATGTGTGTGTGTATGTGTGAGAGAGAAAGAGAAGGGCTGGGAAGGTGGCTCAGTGGTAGAGCGCTTGCCTTGCATGCATGAGGCCCTGGGTTTGATTCCTCAGCACCACGTAAGCAGAAGTGGTGCTGTGGCTCCCAGGCCCAGAGTTCAGACCCCATGATGCACAAAAACACACACATACACATATAGTGAGTGGTCTTTTTTTAATGTGTATGTTTCTTGCATTTGCATTCAGGGCTGGGCGTTGTCCACTTCTTTCCCTCAAACCTAGCACTCTACCACTTTGAGCCACAGCTCTACTTCTGGCTTTTTTGTGGTTAATTGGAGAGAAGAGTCACAAGGACTTTAAAAACAGGCTAGTTTCAAACCTTGATCCTCAAATCTCAGCCTCCTCGGTAGCTAGGATTTTGGTTTGTTTGGATGTTTTTTGGTGGTGGAGTCTGAACTCTGGGCCTGGGTGCTGTCCCTCAGCTCTTCAACCACAGTGCCACTGCCGGTTTTTTCTGTCATGTAGTGCTGAGGAATCGAACCCAGGGCCTCATGCATGCAAGGTTCAGAGCCAAACTGTCACTAATCATTAACTAGGAAAAAAGCCAAATTGGAGGGCATGGCTCAAGTAGTAGAGTTCTAGTCATGAGCAAGCAAGCTACAAGAGTGTGAGGTCCTCAGAAACCCCAGTATCCACCAAAAAAAATTTAGGAATTTAACCAAGGAAGGGAAAGATTTCTATAATGAAAATTGTAAAACATTGATGAACGAAATTGAAGACAACACAAAAAGGAAAGATAGCTTCCCAGGTTCACAAATTTGCGCATTAATAGTTGAAATGTCCAAACTACCCAAAGCAATTGATCATTCAATGCATTTTAAGCCAAGCTCAGAGAGCAAAAACCGCATGTTTTCTCTCATGTAGAAGCTAGATGTAAAATATACTGGTACATAATAAATTATTCAGGTCTCTCAGCATTCACACACACTGAGACCAAAGGAGAATACTCAAGAGAGGCACAATGCCTATGTGCATCTGATCACACAAAATATCAAAATGAACTCCAAGAAATAGAAATAAGATTTTTTCTTTTTCCTTTTTTTTTTTTTTTTTTTTGGTCAGTCAGGTTTGAACTCTAGGTCTGGGCACTGTCCCTGAGCTCTTCAGCTCAAGGCTAGTGCTCTACCACTTGAGCCACAGCGCCACTTCAGTATTCTGGTAGTTAATTGGAGATAAGGGTCTCACAGACTTTCCTGTCTGGGCTGGCTTTGATCGTCAGATCTCAGGCTCCTAAACAGCTAGGTTTACAAGCATGAGCCACCAGTGCCCAGCAGAAATATGCTCTTTACCTGACTTCAGTAACTGTAACACCCCCCGCCCCCGTACATCACCCATATAACAAAATCTTAAAAAAAAAAATTCAGTGCAATTACCATCACAATACCAATGACATTCTTCACAGAATTAGGGGGAAATTATGTAAAGTGTACATAGAAACACAAAAGACCTTGAGTTAACCAAAGCATCTTGAATAGAAAGAACAAAGCTGGAGGCATCATATACCTGATTTCAAGGTAGTGCAAGAGCCACGGTAACCCAGACAGCACACTACTATCCTGAAAAGCAGCCCCACAAAGCCCCACAAAGGAGCTCACACTTCTTATCATAGCTATTCAGATGCTGAGAACTGAGAATCATGGTTTGAAGTCAACCCAGGGAGGAAAATCCTTGAGATTCTTCTCTCCAATTAACCACCCAAAAAGCCAGAAGTGGAGCTGTGGCTCAAATGGTACTTTGTTAACCTTGCGCAACAAAGCTCAGAGATGGTACCCAGGCCCTGAATTTAAGCTCCAGTACTGCCACATATAACAAAAGACAAAAACAGTTCTATAGACCAAAAGAACGCAATAGAGATCAATGGAATTTTTACTCTTTCTCTCCCTCCCCCTTCTTCTCTTCCCCCCCCCCCTGCCCCCAGGCTTTCAGTCTAGAGAAATGTTGCTTCTCAACCCTGGTTGCTATTATGGTTGCCTTGGGAGCTTTTAAAAATCACTGATGTCTGAGTCCTTCCCAGATCAATTACCTCAAAACTGGAAGGGTCTTGCCACCTTTTAATTTTTACACACTCCCTAAGTGTACCAGCAAAGTAAAGAGTCTCTGAGGGAGAACAGTAGAAGTTGTTTGGTTGTTTTGTTTTGTTTTTCCACCAAACTTTGGAGCCAGAATAGATTCTTAGAAATCAGCTGGTCTACCGCTTTCTGTATGAAAAACTGAGGCTGAGCTGGGAAGTGATTACATACCACACTCATGCCAAACCTGCACGTGTGCCCATTCCCAAACCACATCTGAACAGGAGAATTTGCCAAAGTAAGTGTATACCAGAGAGAAAAGACCACACCTTTAGGTCCCCAACCTCTCATTCAGAACAGCCTAAGCTGTTTACTTGTTTACCACCAGAGAAAACATGCTGCCACTTAAAAAATGAAGAGGCTGGGTTGGGAAGGTGGCTCAGTGGTAGAGCGCTTGCCTTGCACGCATGAGGCCCTGGGTTCAATTCCTCAGCACCACATAAGCCAAAAGAAAAAAAAGCCGGAAGTGGTGCTGTGGCTCAAGTGGTAGAGCGCTCGCCTTGAACTGAAGAGCTGAGGGACAGCACCCAGGCCTAGAGTTCAGGCCCCACGACTGGACCCAAACAAAAAAATGAAGAGGCCAGTTGAGTATCCGTACCTCATGCCTGTAATCCTAGCTACTCAGGAGGCTGAGGTTCAAAGGCAGCCCAGGCAGGAAAACTTTCCTTTGAACCTCAATCCTCAGATTTCAGCCTCCTGACTAGCTGGTATTACAAATGTGAGCCACCAGTGCCCAGCATCCATGAGATTTTTAACTTCAATTCACCACCAGAAAACTGGAAGTGGTGCTGTGGCTCAAAGAGATAGAGCACTAGCCTTGAACAAAGAGCTCAGGGGCAGCATGCCCAGACCCTGAGTTTAAGCCCAATGACCAATGAGAGAGAGAGAGAGAGAAAACTGCTGTGTGGCCAGTATTGAGTTCAGTCCTGAGGTGGGGGTGATGGGGTTGAAGCTGGCTCTCCAGCAGCTGATCTGACCCCACCCCTCCACGGCTGCCAGTGGGAGAATTCTGCTCTCCAGGACTTGGAACCGGCAGGCCAAATCCTGGGAGATGATAGATGCGGGGAAAGGAGGGAAGCCAGACTCCACTTTCAGTACTTTGGCAAAGCAGCAGGTTCTGGGTGGGAATCAATGGACTCTGCTTGGCCTCAACTACTTCCCGTAGACCTGCTTCAAGGTTTGATCTTCTGGTATTGCCTCACTTTGAAGAAAAGCAGCACTGCACATGTGGCCCTTCCTACAGAAAATCTAGGAACTGGTGACTCATTCCCACCCAGTACCATGGTCTGACTTTGTATGCGAAGTGCCTGGCTACGTTCAGGGTTCCCTCAAGACATCTTTGTGGTCCATTTGATCTTCCTAGTACAGTAAAGATGGCAGTTAGACGTAATATAATTTCTTCCACTTTTTTTCCCCACAGAAAGAAATTAAAGCTGGGCTGGAAACGTATCTTAGTTAGTGGTAGAGTACTTGCCTAGCATGCTTGAAGTCCTGAGTTCAATTCCTCAGTACCACATACACAGAAAACACCAGAAATAGCACTGTGACTCAAGCGCTACAGTGCTACCCTTGAGCAAATGAAAGGAAGAAGAGAGAGCTGGGTGCCAATGGCTCACGCCTATAATCCTAGCTACTCAGGAGGCTGAGATATGAGGATCACGGTTCAAAGCCAGCTTGGGTAGGAAAAGTCCATGAGGCTTTTATCTCCAATAAACCACTCAGAAAACTGGAAGTGGCGCTGTGGCTCAAGTGGTAGAGCACTAGCCTTGAGCTGAAGAGCTGAAGGATAGTGCCCAGGCCCAGAGTTCAAGCCCCACAACTGACACACACAAAAAAGAGAGAGAAAGAGAAAGAAAAGCTCAGAGCTGAGTATCTGTGCTCCATGTCTGTAGTCCTACTTACTTAGGATCCTGAAATCTGACAATCTGGGGTTTGAAGGCAGATTAGGCAGGAAAGTCTGAGTTTTTTTGTTTTTTGTTTTTTGCCAATCTTGGGACTGGAACTCAGGGTCTGGGCACTGTCTCGGAACTTTTTTTCCCTCAAAGCTAGCACCCTACCACTTGAGCCACAGCTCCATTTCCAGCTTTTTGCTGGTTAATTGGAAATAAGAGCCTCATGGATTTTTCCTACCTGGTCTGGCTTCAAACTTCAATCCTCAGATTTCAGCCTCCTGAGTAGCTAGGATTATAGGTATGGGTCATCGATGCCTGGCAAGTTTGTCTGTGTGTTTAATGAAATGGATTGTTAAGTTGATGTTCAACTTTATTTTTACTTAGTTGTGCAAAGGTGTTTCAATTCCAGAAATCAGGTTATGAGTACAATGTATCTTTTTTTGTAATTTTCTAAAACTTTTGATTGTAAAGATGATGTACAGAGGGGTTATAGTTACATAAGTCAGGTAATGAGTACATTT
>NW_012267227.1:2205509-2221522 GCF_000151885.1 Dipodomys ordii
GGGGGGGATTGCTCTCCAGCTGCTGCAGCTTTCCAGAGACTCCGCCAGGCCACGTGGGAGGGAGTGGGGAGGACAGGAGGGGGGGAGCCTCCGCCTGGCCAGCCCCAGGCCCATCTCCAGGAAAACAGTGGGTGGGAGAGTGCCAGGGACTGCTGGACCCCACTTTCTGCCTCTCTCTCTATAAGACACGCCCCTTTCCAGCCAGGACTGCGGGCCAGGCTTGGGGTGGGACTAGTAAAGAGGTGTGTGTGTGGGGGGGGGAATATGGGGAGGGGGAAATGTCAGAGGCTCTGTCCTCCTGGAGCCCCTGGGATTTTGAGAAATAGTTGTACGTTCCCCCTCCCCTTTCTGTTCTCCCCCCCAAAGCTCTGGGACTGAAGTCCTCACCCAGTGAGGTGGCATGCATGGGCCTAGTAACTGCACCCCGAGTTCCATCCGATACCCTCTGGGCTCCAGCAAGGGTCTCATCTTGGGAGATCTGGCCTCTCCCTGCTTCGGAGTGCAGTCGGAGCCCCAGGCCGGGCTCTGATGGTCTGGCCTTGACTCCCTCCTCCTCTTGGTGCGAGCTCTGTGGGCTTGGGCACAGACAGTTCTAGAGTTCTCACGGGCCACCCTGATCTGGAGCAGGGTCATCATTCATTCACAGTATTTATACAGAGCCCTGGAAATAGACCAGCATGTATCTATGTGTTTTGAAGTCAGGAGATGCCACCATCACGTCCCTGGGCAGGCATTAAGCATTCAATCTGGGAAATGGGGTTCCAGAGAGACACCTTCAGAAGAGGGGCTCCTGAGTCACTGTGAGATCAGGCTTTGCTGGAGAAAACAGTGACAACAGAGCTAGACATGGAACAGAGCACTCCTAAAGAAGACAGACAGGGGGGGACTTTACCAGAAAGGACAGCTTAGAGGTGATTAAGGTGTTTTGGGGGTGTGTGTATGCGTGTGTGATCTCTCTCTTCCTCCCCTTTCTCCCTCCCTTTCTCTCTCTCTCCCCTCCCTTTCTCTCTGGCTGATCCTGGAGCTGAGGGTTTTTTTGGGTGTATGTATGCATGTGCATGTGCATGCATGCATTGGTCCTGGAGCTTGAACTCAGGGCCTGGGCTCAGTCCCTGAATTCTTTATTTTTTTTGAGGGGGGGGGGCGGTCGTGGGGCCTGAACTCTGGGCCTGGGCGCTGTCCCTCAGCTCTTCAGCTCAAGGCTAGCACTCTGCCATCTGAGCCACAGTGCCATTTCCTTCTTTTTTCTTTTTGCTTATGTGGTGCTGAGGAATCGAACCCAGGGCCTCAGGCATGCAAGGCAAGTGCTCTACCACTGAGCCAGCTTCCCAGCCCCAGTCCCTGAATTCTTTTGCCCAGGCTAGAGCTCTACTGCTTGAGCCATAACTCTTCTGGCTTTGAACTCTGGGCTTGGGTGCTGTCCCTGTGCTCTTCAGCTCAAGGCGAGCACTCTACCGCTTGAGCCACAGCATCACATCCAGTTTTCCAGTAGTTTTATTGGAGATAAGAATCTCACGGAGTTTCCTGCCCAGGCTGGCTTTGAACCACAATCCACAGATCTCAGCCTCCTGAGTAGCTAAGATTACAGGCGTGAGCCACCGGCGCCCAGCTTCTTCTGGCTTTCTTGGTGGTTCATTGGAGATAAGAATTTCCCAGACTGTTTCTTGCACAAGACTGGCTTTGAACTACCATCCTCAGATCTCAGCCTCCTGAGTAGCTGGGATGATAGGCGTGAGGCACCAGTTGCTGGTTGTGATTGAGGTTCAGTTGGTAGAATGAAGCTAAGTCTGGCTGGAGGTTAGAGCCCAGGGGCTGGTGGAGGAGGGATGGACACAGATCCAGGGGCTGGTGGAGGAGGGATGGACACAGATCATGGAGTACGAAGTGGGAGCTGGACCCAGCTGGTGAAGGACTCTGCTTAGTTTTCTGGACTGGAGGAAGAGTCCTTACCCCACCCTGGGCCAGTTTTAAGATCAGGCGCGCAGCCAGTGTAGAGAATGGATGGGGCAGGGCTTGGGGCAGGAAGTGCCAGCTCCTTGGGAGGCTGAGGTAGTAATCCAGAAGACTGGATGACAACTAGTCTAAGCAGCAGTTGGGACACAGTGGTTAGATTCCAAAGAATGTAGATTAAGGGAAGGGGCTGTCCAGGGCATGGACTGAACACATAGGGAGTAAGGGAGAGGAAAGTAAATTACTAGACAAGCCAGACGCTTGTGGCTCCTGCCTGTTAATCCCAGCTACGCAGGAGGCTGAGATCTGGGGATCACTGTTGGAAGCCAGCTCAGGGAGGAAAGTCCATGAGACTCTTTTTTTTTCTTTTTTTGGGAGGGGGTCCGGTCGTGGGGTCTGAACTCTGGGCCTGGGCGCTGTCCCTCAGCTCTTCAGCTCAAGGCTAGCGCTCTACCACTTGAGCCACAGCACCACTTCTGGCTTTTTTTTCTTTTTGCTTATGTGGTGCTGAGGAATCGAACCTAGGGCCTCAGGCATGCAAGGCAAGCGCTCTACCACTGAGCCACCTTCCCAGCCCTCCATGAGACTCTTATCTCCAGTTGATCATCAAAAAGCTGGAAGTGGATCTGGGGCTCAAATAGTAGAATGTCAGAATTGAGACGAAAGGCTAAGGTCACAGTGGCCGGGTTCAGAGTTCAAGCCCCAGTATTGGTGCGCACGCACATGCGCACACACACACACACACACACACACACTTGAAGAAATATAGAAATGGTTTTAGCATGAGTCCATTTCACAGAAAGAGTGACTGCCCAGAGTTACAGGATTAGACTAAACTGGGGTGAATCAGCCTCTTGGCTCTCAGTCACCACACTAGTGCTGGACAGCCACCCTTTGGTGGGTTTTGGTTACACACATGCCAAGCTCACCCTCTCCACATCCTTCACCTCTACACAAGGAGGCCTGGGCCCTTTCTGTTGATCTAGCTGGGGTCTGCATGCACCCTCCCCCACTTCATTCCTTGCCCTCCAGTCCCCTGAGGTACAGCCACCGGATTGGAGGTAGAATCCCAGATGCAGAACAGATGTTATTCTCAGGCACACCCAGCGCTTCCAGTTCCCCGGGGGGTTTGGGGGAAGCTCTGAGCAAGAGGACCCCAGCCTGGTTAGAGGGCCCTAATGGGGGCTTAGAGGGGCCCGAGAAGGAAACCAGAGAGGATGTCCTGGGGACCAACATGCTGTCTTCTGTCAGCTACTATTGTCTTCTTGCTGAATTTAATTAACTAATTAATTAGGTAATTAATTAATTTTGGTACCAGTCCTGGGACTTGAACTCAGGGCCTGGGCACTGACCCTCAGCTCTTCAGCTCAAGGCAAGCACTGTACCACTTGAGCTACAGCGCCACTTCCTTTTTTTTCTTCTTCTTCTTCTCAAGGCTAGTACTCTACCACTTGAACCATAGCTCCACTTCCGGCTTTTCGGTAGTTCCTTGGAGATGAGAACTTTATTACCCTAGCTGGCTTTGAACTATACTCCTCAGATCTCAGCCTCCTGAGTAGCTAGGATTATAGACAAGAGCTACCAGTACCTGGCTTCTTACTGGATTTAGAGACTAAGCATCTTCTGGACGTAGAGACCCTGAGGTCACTGGAATTGGGGAAACTGAGGATCTGTAGCTTTCTTAGGTAAGTTGCTCATTAGTTCATCCCAGGGCTCTGAAATGTATGCAGAGTATGGCAGGAGAGACAAAAATCAAGCCCCAGGAGCTGTCCCTTAGGTTTTTGGCTGAAGGCTAGTGCTCTACCACCTGAGCCACAGCTCCACTTAAAGCCTTTTGGTGGTTCATTGGAGATAAGAGTCTCACAGACTTTTCTGACCAGACAGGCTTTGTTTTTTTCCGGTCGTGGGGCTTTAACACTAGGACTGGGCATTGTCCCTCAGCTGTTCAGCTCAAGGCCAGTGCTCTACCACTTGAGCCACAGCACCACTTTTAGTTTTCTGATGGTTTATTGGAGATAAGAGTCTCACAGCCTTTCCTGCCTGGGCTGGCTTTGAACCTCAATCCTCAGATTTCAGCCTCCAGAGTAACATTACAAGCATGAGCTTGGCCAGGTCCTATTATTTTTTTATAGATAAGGCTTGGAGGGGCTGGGAAGGTGGCTCAGTGGTAGAGCGCTTGCCTTGCATGCCTGAGGCCCTGGGTTCGATTCCTCAGCACCACATAAGCAAAAGGAAAAAAAAGCCGGAAGTGGTGCTGTGGCTCAAGTGGTAGAGTGCTAGCCTTGAGCTGAAGAGCTGAGGGACAGTGCCCAGGCCCAGAGTTCAGGCCCCCAAAAAAATAAATAAAAATAAGGCTTGGCAATGGGTTCCATGTCTTCATGTGTGTGTGTGTATGTGTGTGTGTGTGGTTTTTCTGGACAGATTCTTCTTGTGTAGCCCAAGCTACAGGCCTCACATTCCTGATCCTTCTACCTCTGTCTCCCAAGTGTGGGGTTGCCAGCCTTGTGCTGGCTCAGTTTCGTGTCATTTTAGTGTGTCTTGGCATGTCCACTTGTAATTTTAGCTGCTCAGGAGGCTGAGATCTGCGGATTGAGATTCAAAGCCAGCCCAGGCAGAAAAGTCCATGAAAGGGGCTGGGAATGTGGCTTAGTGGTAGAGTGTTTTCCTAGCATGCATGAAGCCCTGGGTTAATTCCTCAGTAAAAAGCCAGAAATTGAGCTGTGGCTCAAGGGGTAGAATGCTAGCCTCGAGTAAAAGAAGCTCAGGGACAGTGCCTATTTCCTGAGTTCAAGCCCCAGGTCTGGCAAAAAAAAAAGTCCATGAAACCTGGTCCTCTGAGGGGACCAAGACATGGGCAAGTCACACCAGCATTGCAGAAGAAGGAGGACCAAGACCTTCCCAGCATTCCTTCCACCTGTTGGTGGGAGGGGCCTAGAGTGGGAAGGGCTAATGGAAGAAACTGACTAATGGAAGAAAGTGGATGGTGCTGCTGCCAAAAGTGTGTGTGTGTGTGTAGAATTGCCCGAGGCTAGTGTTCTACCACTCGAACCACACTTCCACTTTGGGCTCTTTGGGTAATTGGACTGGCTTCGAACTGCGATCCTCAGATCTCAGTTTCCTGAGTAGCTAGAATGACAGATGTAAGCCACCGGCACCAGGCAGCTCCAGTTATTTTTGAGCTAGGATCTTGCTTTTGGCTTCGGCCATCCTGGACCATGATTCTGCCATATGCTTCCCGCCACTGCTCAGATGACAGGTGCACACGACTACGCCCAGCGCCCAGCATTTCTCGGTTGAAACTGGGGTGGGGGTGGGAGAGAGGGATGTCTCACAAACGTTCTCGGCCAGGGCTGGCCTGGAACCACCATTCTCCTGATCATAGACTCCCACCTAACTGGTATGCTGGTGCACCCCACTCAGCTATTGGTTAAGATGGGGTGGGGGGTATCTTGTGAACTTTTCACCCAGATTGGCCTGCAGCCAGATCTCAGTGTCTCCAGGAGCTCAGGTTACAAGTGTGAGCCACTGGTTCCAGCCCTCCCCCCCACATTCAAGGGCAATTCTCATCTTGATGCTGGATTCACTTGCTTAAAAAGTTAAAGGACAGTTTTCTGTCTCCTAGAAAGAAAGGCCAATTTCTCCCCCCTCCCCCATCTGTAAAAGGAAGACCTCAGGTTTTGCTGACATGTCCATTCCAATGGGCTCAAGCCTGTAATCCTCGCTCCTCTGGAGGCTGAGATGGGAGGATCCCTGTTTGAAAGCTAGCCTGGGTAGGAAAATGGCTGAAGGCACGTTGCAGCTGCTCTCTGAGGGAGACCCTGTTCGTGCTGCATTCTGATTCCCTCTTGCTTTCCCTGTTCTGCCTTGCTGGGCTCCTTGGAGGTGGCAAAGCCAGACATCTGCTGATCTATGAATATTCAGAAAGGGAATTGAAGCTCTTCTGGACTCCCCAGCCAGCCGCCCGGCCCTGGCTGCAGTTCTGGTCCTGCCTGCCAGAGCCCAGGGTGCTGACATACCCAGCAGCTGCTAGGGCCCCAGTGTTCACATTGTTTGTTCAGCCCAGCAGGGGATTTTCCAAGCCCTGGACAGGCTTTCAGGAGCGGGAGGGTTCAGGGATTCATGTCATGTGGGGCTTTTTTTTTTCCTCCCCTAAAACCTAAGCCAACTGTTCTGTGGCTGGACTTGGGGTATTTGGGGCTGAGAGCCTGGTGTGGCCTTCCCCCAACCCAGAGTATGCATCACGAAATCTAAGGCCTTAGAAATAGAAAGGACTGCATTCTCTTGTAAACTGAGGCCCTCAGTTTAATTCCTTACCACCTCCCCCCCAAAAAAAATCTCTCTCTCTCTCTCTCACACACACACACACAACGAATAAGTTTGGTGCCAGTGGTTCATGCCTATAATCTTAGCTACCCAGGAGGTTGGGATCTGTGGATCGTGACTCAGAGCTGGAAGCTGAGGCGTGGTTTTACAAGGGTACCAGCGTCGAGGGGAAAAGCAGAGGGACAACACTCAGGCCCTGAGTTCAAGCCCTGGTTACCAGCACCAAACAAATCAATAGGAAGTGTTTTCTAATTTCCTAGCCCTTCTGCTTTTTGAGGGTCCCATATGTCTCTCTGGCAGCTGGGACTTGCCACCTGAGGAATAAAAAGTCATCTCTAAAATCTGAGGCTCACTGTTTGAAGCCAGCTTGGGCAGGAGAGTCTGGGAGATGTGTATCTCCTGTTGACAGGGGGGAAAAAAATGCTGGAAGTGGAGCTGTGGCTCAAGTGGTAGAGCACTAGCCTTGAGCGAGATCGCTTTGGGTCAGTGCCCAGGCTCTGAGTTCAAGCCCTAGGAGGTCTCAGGACAGAGGAGGAGAGAGAGATTGGGTCACTGAGTGTCTATGGGTTGGGGTGTTAGCAGATCAGCCTGTGGAAGAACCAAGCATTTCTCTGTGAGTAATGGTGACTGACCCCCACTGAAATGTAGATTAAGGGACTCAGCTTTCCCTTCTGTGGTTTTGCCTAACCCTGGGAGGCATTCTTTCCTCCATCTTCCCTCCACTCAGGCTCTTCCTCTGTGTGGGTCAGGACACCCAGGAACTGCCCCCTTTCTGGCCTTGCAGATGGTAGCTGCCAGCAGGAACATTTAACTTTTCCAGTCTCCTGAGCAGAAGCAGCCGCTGGCTCTGGAACTCAGTCCCATGGAGTTTGCTCTGAATCCAACTCAGTCTAGGTCCTATCTCCATGGGCAGGGCCTACTTAGCTCTTCCATAATCATCAGCTAGGACATTTATTATTATTATTATTATTATTGTCGGTTGTGGGGCTTGAACTCAGGGCCTGGCCACTGTCCCTGCGTCTTTTTGTTCAAGGCCAGCACTCTACCACTTGAGCCACTGTGCCACATCCAGCTTTTTTTTTTTTTTTGGTAGTTTATTGGAGATAAGAGTCTTATGGTAGGCTGGGAAGGTAGCTCAGTGGTAGAGCGCTTGCCTTGCATGCCTGAGGCCCTGGGTTCGATTCCTCAGCACCACATAAGCAAAAAGAAAAAAGCCGGAAGTGGCGCTGTGGCTCAAGTGGTAGAGCGCTAGCCTTGAGCTGAAGAGCTGAGGGACAGCTCCCAGGCCCAGAGTTCAGGCCCCACGACTGGACCCAAAAAAAAGAAGAGTCTTATGGCCTTTCCTGCCTGGGCTGGCTTTGTACCACGATCCTCAGATCTCAGCCTCCTGAGTAGCTAGGATGACAGGTGTGAGCCACTAGCACCCAGCTGTACAGGATTTTTCTTACCCCCAAAAAGAGAATTCACCAAGCGCTGGTTCAAGGCTCAGGACTGGCACAAAGAAAAATAAAGAGACCTCATGCTCAAAAACAGTCACTCCTCCTCTTCTCCCACAGCCCCTGGCGATCAGTCATCTCCTCTGTGTTGTGGTAGACGTGTCTGTTCTGAACACTTCGTGGAAGCAAGAACATGCAAATGGGCATTTAGTGACTGGTCTAGGGTGTTCAAGGTTCATCCACAAGAGAGCACCAATCAGTTCTTCACTCATTTGGCTGGCTCAATAACATGCTTTTCTGCTCATCGGGTGAAGAATGGTTGGGTTGTTTGGGACATCATGAATAATGCTGTTGTATCCTGGATCCTTTTCATGGGGGGGAAGAAGTTGAACAGCAACGAGTGTCACAGGTGCATCAGGCACAGTGGCTCACGCCTGTATAATCCCTGTTACTCAGGAGGCAGAGATCCCATCTCTGACTCAGTGGCTCAGGAGCAGGGAAGACGCACACTGATAGCTCTGCTGCCTCCTCCTCTCCCCAGGGGAGCTGCCCACACCACAGGAGACAACCATAGAGCTGAGCTGCGCTGCGGGGCCATTGCAAGTGATCCTGGGCCCAGACCAGGCCGCCATATTGGACTGTAGCCTGGGGACTGCCGCCACTGGACCCGCCAACAAGGTGACCTGGAGCAAGGATGGGCACACCGTCATGGAACACGACCACCTACGCCTGCTCCCCAACGGCTCCCTGTGGCTGTCCTGGTCTTTGGCAATGGCTGATAGAGATGAAGAAGCAGCTGGGGAGTTCAGCGCCATTGAAGGCAGTTATTCCTGCCTGGTCCATGGCCCTCTCGGAGTGATTGCTAGCCAGGCTGCAGTGGTCAAGCTTGCCAGTAAGTACCTGAATCTAGGGTTACCATGCTGAGACCAGGAGAGGTATGCAATTAGCTCCCTGCACAAACGCCCTCCTCTTTTTTTTTTTTTTTGGCCAGTCCTGGGCTTGAACTCAGGGCCTAGGCACTGTCCCTGAGCTTTCTTTTGCTCAAGGATAGCTCACACCTGTCATCCTAGCTACTCCGGAGGTTGAGATCTGAGGATCAGGGTTCAAAGCTAGCCTAGGCAGCAAGGGCTGTGAGACTCTAACCTCCAATTAACCACCAAAATGCTGGACATGGAGCTGTGGCTCAAATGGTAGAGCCTTGAGCTCAGGGACAGCGCCTAGGCCCTGAGTTCAAAGCCCCAAGACTGGCACACACATGTACAAAAAGGATCAGCCCAGGAGCTTGTGTCCATACACAGGAAAGTGAGTGGACCCCACCCCATCCCCGCATCCCCCCACCCCCCTGCTATCACTTGGGGCTATCAGTAGGCACTAAAACCACCATGACTGGGGCAGGGAAACCATGAAGTGCACTCTGCCAGTGGTCTAACCTGTAATCAAGGGTTTGGATTCTTTAGCTATTTCTTTCCAATTGCCGCTGTCCTGACCCCTAGCACTGGAAGATTTTTCTCTACACCCGGAGTTTCAGACGGTGGAAGAGAATGGGACAGCTCGGTTCCAGTGCCACGCTGAGGGGCTGCCGGCACCTGTTATTACCTGGGAGAAGGATCAGGTGACATTGCCTGAAGAGCCTCGGTGAGTGTTCTGGGGAAGGGGGGAGGTGCATCTCCAAGCCACACATACCTTGGCAGAAAACAGCCCTATGACTGCTGGGAGAATTTTTCTTTTCTCTCCCACCCTCCCTCCCTCTCTTCCTCTCTCTCTTCCTTCCTTCCTTTTTCCTTCTTCCTCCCTTCCTTCTTTCTTTCTTTTTTTTTTTTGGGGGGGGGGAATGCGGTCCTGTGGCTTGAATTCAGGGCCCAGGCATTGTCCCTGAGCTTTCGTGTTCATGGCTAGCGCTCTACCACTTGAGCCACAGCGCCACTTCTAGCTTTTGGGTAGTTAATTGGAGATCAGAGTCTCACAGACTTTCCTGCTCAGGCTGGCTTCAAACCACAGTCTTCAGATCTCAGCCTCCTGAGTAGCTAGGTACCTGGTGTCTGGCTTTTCTTGTTTCTTTTTGTTTCCTTTATTGAAAAATTATTTTATTGTAAAGATGCTGTACAGAGGGGTTACAGTTACACGAGTAAGGTAATGAGTGCATCTCTGGTCAAACATTGTTACCCCTCCTTTTTTGTTTCCTTTTTGTGTCCATACTGGGGCTTGAATTCAGGGCCAGAGTATTGCCCCTCGGTTTTTTTTTTTTTTTTTTCACTCAAGGCGGATGCTCTACCATTTGAACCAGAGCTCCACATCTTGTTTTTTTGCAGGTTCACTGGAGATAAGAGTCTCATGGACTTTTCTTCCAAGGCTGGTACATAATAGATAAGATGTAAGATGTGTAAGATATTACTAGGCACTGGTGGCTCACACCTGTAATCCTAGCTACTCAGGAGGCTGAGATCTGAGGATCGAGGTTCAAAGCCAGCCCAGGCAGGAAAGTCCATGAGACTCTTATCTCCAATAAACCGCTAGAAAACTGGAAGTGGCGCTGTGTCTCAAGCGGTAGAGCGCTCTCCTTGAGCTGAAGAGTGCAGGGACAGCACCCAGGGCCAGAGTTTAAGCCCCACAACCGACCAAAAAAAAAAAAAAAGACTCTTGTCTCCAAATAACCATTCAAAAACTGGAACTGGTGCTGTGGCTCAAGTGGTAGAGCACACTAGCCTTGAGCACAAAGAGGCTCAGGGACAGCACCCAGGTCCTGAGTTCAAGCCCACGACTGACATAGAAAGAAAAAAAAGAAAAAGAAAGAAATGATATTATTATCTGGAGTGTTAAATGAAGAAACTGAGGATTAGATACAGGCCTCTCCCAGGTGGGAATCGGGGGTTGGGTAGAAGAAGCTGCAGGACTTGAAGAAGTTTGTGCTGAAGGTGGGCTTAGAGTTTGGGAGCCTAACTTGTATTAGCTCAGAGCAACAAAGCAGTGGGGTTCAGAGTTCCCCTCCCAACATCTAATTCAAGCAGCTGCCCACAGAGCCACAGGCCTCGCCCACAGAGCCACAGGCCTTGCCCACACAGATGGAAGCTGCCAGTTCCTGGGTTCTGGGAATGTTTGCCCCCAAGTTCTCTGAAAAGCAATCCTCATCTATAAATAAGCCAGGCTCACATGCCCCAGCACATTGTGTGAGGGAATAAAGAAATGTTGAAAACAGCAACTTGATGATGGCCAAGGTATGTATTTTTACACATGTCCAGATATAGTACATGTGCAACTATGCTAGTCATAAACTCAGCTCAGTGATTGGAATGAGACCATATGCCTTGATGTCGGCCTATGTGCACACACACACTCTGTCAGGGAAGAGGGGCCGATAGTTACAGCCTCTAATGGTGATTAGACCCCAAAGCAATTCCTTGGTACTTAACACTAATTTCTAATAAGAGGAAATAATCTGGGGATCATTTTTCTTCAGTGAAAACTAGCAATCAGCCAGGAGCTGGTGGTTTATGCCTGGAATCCTAACTACTCAAGAGGCTGAGATCTGTGGTTCACACCTAGCTTGGGCAGGAAAGGCTGTGAGATTCTTAGCTCCAATTTACCCCCAAAGAAACTAGAAGTGAAGCTGTGGCTCAAGTGATAAAGGCTAGCCTTGAGCGCAAAAACTCAAAGACAGCACCCAGGCCCCAGAACTGGCACACACACACACAAAAGAAGATAACCAGGGGCTGGGAAGGTGGCTCAGTGGTAGAGCACTTGCCTTGCATGCCTGAGATCCTGGGTTCGATTCCTCAGCACCACATAAGCAAAGAGAAAAAAGCCGGAAGTGGCGCTGTGGCTCAAGTGGTAGAGTGCTAGCCTTGAGCTGAAGAGCTGAGGGACAGTGCCCAGGTCCAGAGTTCAGGCCCCACTACTGACCAAAAAAAAAAGAAGATAACCAGCAATCATTGTTCCCCCAAATTCCAGCTATTCACAGCCACATTGTGGCTTCAACTAGTATTTATACCATTTGCACAACCAATTCTTTTCTTTACACCAACTTTATGTATATTTAAAAAATATTAATAACCAGGAACTGATGGCTCACATCTGTAATCCTAGCTATTTAGGAAGCCAAGATCTGAGGACCAATCCTGAGCAGAAAAGTTAGTGAGATTCTTATCTCCATTTAACCAGCAGGTAACCGGAAGTGCTGTTGTTGCTCAAAGTGGTAGGGTACTAGCTTTGAGGGAAAGACTCAAGGAAAGAGCTCAGGCCCTGATTTCAAGCCCTACAACCTACAGAAAACAAAAACAATTACAAGTATAGGTATGGCTGAAGTGGTAGAGCATCAGCCTTGAGTGAAAAAGCCAAGCAAGAAAGCATGTTCAGGGGCTGGGAAGGTGGCTTAGTGGTAGAGTGCTTGCCTCACATACATGAAGCCCTGGGTTCGATTCCTCAGTACCACATACACAGAAAAAGCCAGAAGTGGCGCTGTGGCTCAAGTGGTAGAGTGCTAGCCTTGAGCAAAAAGAAGCTCAGGGGTAGTGCCCAGGCCTAGAGTTCAAGCCCCAGGATTGGCGAGAGAAACACAAAAGAAAAAGAAAGGAAGGAAGGAAGGAAGGAAGGCAGGCAGGCAGGCAGGCAGGCAAGCTCAAGCCCCAGTAACGACACACACACACACACACACACACACACACACACACACACACACTTCCTTCCTTTGTCCACACACACACACACACACACACACACACACACACACACACACTTCCTTCCTTTGTCCAGCCTTCCAGAATCCATTGTCAGCCTCATGTACCCTCAGTTAGAATTCCGTTGTCCTAGATAGATCTCTCCAAGGGCTTGGTGGGTGGGGTGGGGTGGGGTGGTAGCTGTTAGGAAAATCAGAATCCTTGCAATATTTCTTTTGTTGTTGGTTGGTAGTGGTGGTTGAGGGGCTTGAACTTGGGGCCTGGGTACTGTCCCCGAGCATTTTTGCTCAAGGCTAGCACTCTACCCCTTGAGCCACAACGCCACTTCCAGTTTTCTGGTGGTTAATTGGAGATTAGAGTCCTAATGGACTCTCTTGTCTGGGCTGGCTTCTAACTATGATCCTCAGATCTCAGCCTCCTGAGTCGCTAGGATTACAGGCGTGAGCCACCAGCGCCTGACTGCATTTCTTTCATTAGGAGCCGCCCTCGGGTGGTTCCCTCGAACCTCACAGTCACCCTCTCTTTTTTCCCCAAAGGCTCATCACTCTTCCCAATGGCGTCCTCCAGATCCTGGGTGTTCAGCAGAGTGACACGGGCTCCTACCGCTGTGTGGCCACCAACGCAGCCCGCCAGCGTTTCAGCCTTGAGGCCCCACTCAGTGTGGTCCACAGAGGTAACGAAGGAGATGAGCTGGTGGGAAATGGGAGGGTTCCTGGAGCCAGCCATGCTAGAGCAGAAAGCTGCAAGAGGTCCAGGCCCAGCCTGCAGACAGGTGACGGGGTCTAAGTCCTATTGAACAAGTGAAGCAATGAAGTCCAGACAAAGCAATGTCACCAAGCCACTAGGGCTGGAGCCACAGACTCTGACTCTTTGTGTAGGGTTCTCTTTTCCTGCAGAGTTTCTGTGTCCCCTTGGGTAGGATGGGGAGTGATGAGAAGGTCAGTTGTTTGAGGAGGGCTGTCAGAGCCCTCCAGTCCTGTCCTCTGCCCCTTGTGCTCCTACCCTGGTGTGTATCCTGTTGTCCAGACATTGGGGGATTTACCCATGCTGCTTGCTCTGCAGTAGAAATCTAGCTCCCTGGCTGATGCTCCTATTCTCTCCCCTGCTTTCCCCCCCCCCTTTGTTGATCATGGGGCTTGAACTCAGGGCCTGGGTACTGTCCCTGAGCTCTTTTGCTCAAGGTTAGCACGCTACCACTTTGAGCCACAGCACCACTTCCGGTTTTCTGGTGGTTCATTGGAGATCAGAGTTTCATGGATATTTCCTGGCCAGGCTGGCTTTGAACCACGATCCTCAGATCTCAGCCTCCTAAGTAGCTAGGGTTACAGGCGTGAGCCACCAGTGTCTGGTCTGGCCTTCTCTTTCTTTGAAAAGTGCCTGCCCTGGTGTAACAAGATGAGAAAGAGCACCAGCTTTGAGGTCAGAAAGACCTGGTTTGAGTCCTAGCTCCGCTGCATAACCCTGGCACCTGTTATTAAATGTCCAGCCCAGAGAGATTACAATAATAACTGAGAATGGAAAATGCTTGCTAGATCTCTCTTTAAGCTCCTCTCTCTTCCAGGGTGCTCTCTTGCCTCCTGGTCTCTCTCCCCCCGCCCCCCCAACCCATGCTGGCTTTCCCTTGGGTTATAAGCTGCTCTGCTCATCCCAGAGGGCCTAACTCTCCCTCCTGCAGGGCTCTCTCCCTCCACCTACTGGACAAACCTGATATTCGCCATCATGCTGTAGACAGTGAGGGTCACCAGGAGAACTTGGCAGGGAATCAGGGTTCAGGGAGCTGCAGTTCTGGCAGCTTTTTTTCCACAAAGAAGCCCAGGGTCCTTTGAGGGGAGAGACTTGCCTAAAGCCTCACAGTGTGGCTGGAACTAGTAACTAGAAGTGCTGGGTGTAGCTATGGATTTGTCCAGCCATTTCTCTGGTGTGGTGTCAGAGACCATTCTTCTAGTTCTGTTTTGTTTTGTTTTAATGTCTTTTTTTGGTTTTTTGTTTGTTTGTTTTTGGATCCGTCATGGGGCTTGAACTCAGTGCCTGGGCCCTGTCCCTAAGCTCCTTTTTGCTCAAGGCTAGCACTCTACCACTTTGAGCCACAGCTCCACTCCCGATTTTCTGGTGGTTAACTTGGGATCAGAGTCTCACAGACTTTCCTGACCAGGTTGGCTTTGAACTACCATCCTCAGATCTCAGCCTCCTGAGTAGCTAGGATTACAGGCATGAACCACCAGCGCCCCGGCTCATTCTTCTGGTTAAAGAACCCTGAATTCCAATCCCAGCTCTACTGAACTTGGTGTTTACTTTCCTTATCTATCAGATGGATCCATGGCTGTCTCTGCTCCCCTTGGCCACTGGGAGCCTCAGGTGAGGTACCATGGCATGGTAGCAGAGCACCAATGCCTCATACCTGTAATCCTAATCTCAGGAGGCTGAGATCTGAGGATCACAGTTCAGAGCGAGCCTGGGCAGGAAAGCCCATGAGACTCTGATCTCCAATTAACTACCAGAAAACCAGAAGTGGGGCTGTGGCATCAAGTGGTAGAGTGCTAGCCTTCAGTGCAAAAGCTCAGGGACAGTGCCCAGGTCCTGGGTTCAAGCCCCACGATCAACAAACGCAACAACAACAAAATGTCTCAGGTAAAGTTACCCACTGGCCTGTCTTCTCTCCAGGTTCCCTGACGGCCACCAGGGGGCAGGATGTGGTCATCGTGGCAGCCCCGGAGAACACCACTGTGGTGTCTGGGCAGAGCGTGGTAATGGAATGTGTGGCTTCTGCCGACCCCACTCCTTTTGTGTCCTGGGTCCGACAAGGTATGTGAAGAAGGAAGGGCAGGAAAACATCACCAGGCCTGGAAAAGGATGGTGTAGTATTCAGGGGTCCCCAGGTCAGGGAGCAGGATGGGTGATCACTCCGTGTGTCCTAGCCTGGCTGTGGTGGATAGCAAGATCAGGTCTGGATGGGAGGAAATGGACTAACTTACCGCTAATGACGGCACTTTGGGCCTTCCACTCACAAAAAGCCTGGACTCAGCCCTGAGGGTGGGAGATGGGCTGTGGTCTTACTTCTGTTCTTCCCAACAGTGTTAAAGGTGTTTGAGGGCCAGGAAGGTGCCATCCAGCTCTGGGTCTGGTCCCCAGCAATGACAAAAGGAAAAAAAGTCTTAACCAGGCACAGGTGGTTCACACCTGTCATCCTAGCGACACAGGAGGCTGAGATCTGAGGATCACAGTTCAAAGCCAGCCAGGGTGGTAAAAGTCTGTGAGACTCTCATCTTGAATTAACCAGCAGAAAAGCTGGAAGTGGAGCTGTGGCTCAAGTAGTAGAGCACTTTGAGGGGAAAAAAAAAAAAAAAACTAAGGGAGATTGCCCAGGCCCTGAGTTCAAGCCCCATTACTGGTGTGTGTGTGTGTGTGTGTGCGTGCGCGCACACACACACACACACACACAAAGACTCTGGCCAGTCTAATCTTCACAGTAGTTGGCTAAGAGCACAGGGTAAAGTCTGTCTACTCAAAAGAAGTCAATTTGTTTTTTTGTTTTTTGGGTTTTTTTTTTGGGTCCGGTCGTGGGGCCTGAACTCTGGGCCTGGGCACTGTCCCTCAGCTCTTCAGCTCAAGGCTAGCACTCTACCACTTGAGCCAC
>NW_012267227.1:2223477-2241413 GCF_000151885.1 Dipodomys ordii
CGCCGCTGAGCAGCTCCGCCGTGCTGGTGGCTTGGGAGAGGCCCGAGCTGCACAGCGAGCAGATCATCGGCTTCTCCCTTCACTACCAGAAGGCACGGGGTACGTCCCCCACCCCCCATCCCCGGCGCCCCAGTGGGGTCTGCACCGGGCTCCCTCCCCGGGGAGGGAGGGGCACACGGTGGGTGACAAGTTGGGCTGAGGAGGGAAGGCCTGGGCGCCTGTGATTATCCGCTGACCTGTCCTTTGGCCTGGAGCCAGAGAGGTCAACTGATGTGTCCCCACTTCTCTTTTGTGAGAGAGGAGGGTTTCTTGTGGTTCATTGGAGATAAGAGTCTCGCAGCCTTTCCTGTCCAGGCTGGCTTTGAACCATGATCCTCAGATCTCAGCTTCCTGAGTTGTTAGGATTACAGGCGTGAGCTGCCAGGGCCTGGCTCTTCTGTACATTCTTGGAGCCACCTGGTTAAGGAGCTGCCCTGGGCTGCATGGGGAGTCATTTCAGGTAGATACTAGGAGGCAACTTCCTAACCCATAAAGGAATTAATCCCCTGAGAAAAAGCCGAGGGAGTTCACACACTCCAGCTCAGATGATCTGGGTAGACTAATCTAGACACTGGGATGATATAAAGACAGACTCTAGTTCCCCAGTGGCTGAGATGGCCCTGTGACAGTCTCTTTGTCCCTTATGTCATCTCCTCAGGCTTGGACAATGTGGAATACCAGTTTGCACTGAACAACGACACCACAGAACTTCAGGTTCGGGATCTGGAACCTAACACGGATTATGAGTTCTACGTGGTGGCCTACTCTCAGCTGGGGGCCAGCCGCACCTCTGCCCCTGCACTGGTCCATACCCTGGATGATGGTAGGGTCTCTGAACCTGCATTGAGCAGCTTGGGGGGGGGGTGACTCCCCTGGGGATGGTGCCCACCCCTCCTTCTGTTTGCTAGTACATCCCGCAGCGTGTTCACCCGCCTCGTGGTATTCTTTATGTCCAGTAAGGGACTGGCAGGGGTTCTTCTCTCCGGTTTACCACTGGGAAACTGAGGCCTAGAAAAATGAAATGACTTGCCCAAGGTCAGTAGCAAGAACTTGAGCCCAATCTTACGTTCCTCATAGTCCATGCTCTTCCCCGCCCCTATCCTACCTGGGTAGGGCCCCATCAATGGTGGTAACCATTGAGTGTGGAAAATGTGTGCACACCCTCTGCTAGGGTAGATGTGCCCTCATCCTTCAGCGTGGGACTCCCCTGAGAGGCTCCCTTTCCTCCCTCAGATCCTGGTCCTGGGCCTCCTTCTGACTTGCTGTGTGACCTGGGCAAGGCTCTGACTGCTCCTGAGCCTCACCTCCCACGTCGGTGGAGCAGAGCTCACGTTGCTGTTCTTCTGTCTCAGTCCCCAGCGCAGCGCCTCAGCTAGCCCTGTCCAGCCCCAACCCCTCGGACATCAGGGTGGCGTGGCTGCCCCTGCCCCCCAACCTGAGCAATGGGCAGGTGGTGAAGTACAAGATAGAGTACGGTTTGGGAAAGGAAGGTGAGTGGGTGGCTGGAGATGGGAGTGGGGTGGGTAATGGGGAAAGTTGGCTCTGGAAGGGTGAGCAGGGCAGGCTGGAGCAGGGCCAGTGGGCAAGAAAAGGGAGGGGAAAGTGGGTATATCAAGGCAGGGAGACTGGGTCTCTGCAGATAGGTCTTCTGTGAAAGTGGCAGGTAGTCCAAAGGCTCCTTGGGACCCTACTAGCTCTGTGTGTGTGTGTGTGTGTGTGTGTGTGTGCGCGCGCGCGCGTGGGTGATCTTGAACTCAGGGCTTCTCACTCTCTCACTCAAAGCTGGTGCTCTACCACTTTACCCACACCTCTACATCTGGCTTTTTGCTAGTTAACTGGAGCTAGGAGTCTCGGATTTTTCTGCCTGGGATGACTTCAAATCACATCCTTTAGATCGATCACAGCCCCCTGAATAGTTTAGGATTACAGGTGTGAGCCATCGGTGCCCAGCTCCCCCTTCCAACTCTAAAAGCAGATGAGAGGCAGAGAGGTGGCAGGTGTATTGGTGGAGCTGAGTGCCAGGGTGCGGGTGAGGAGGAAGAACTGGGCAGGCTTAGGAAAGTTGACCCTAGATGCTAGGTGCTGTCAACAGGCTTCAGGCCAAGCAAGTCCTGGTGCCTGCCCACTGGCTTGTGGGTTGGGTTTACTCACCATGTGAGGGAGGGGAGAGTGAATGGGGGAGGAGCAGGGATGGGAGGGGGAATGGGTGTGTCCTCTCTATGGAGCTGAGACTGATGGGCTGCCTGAGAATGGACCTTGATCTTGCCCAGTACTGGGGGGGGGGAGGAGTTTTGGGGCCCTGGGGATCTACATCTGAAGTAGAAGAGTCGACCTAGGGAGTCTTGAGATCATGGTCCCCAGATCTAGACAGCCAACAGCCTCATCTTTTCTGACCCAGCAGATCAAGTTTTCTCCACCGAGGTGCCAGGGAACGAGACGCAGCTCACGTTAAGCCTGCTACAGCCAAACAAAGTGTACCGTGTACGGATATCAGCTGGCACCGTGGCAGGCTACGGGGCTCCTTCCCAGTGGGTGCAGCACAGGACTCCAGGAGCGCACAACCAGAGCCAAGGTAGGTGGCCAGAGGGACTCTTTTGCTCAAGGCTAGCACTGTATTATTTTGAATCACAACTCCACTTCCGGTTTCCTGGTGGTTCATTGGAGATAAGAGTCTCACAGACTTTCCTGCCTGGGCTGGCTTTGAACCTCAGTCCTCAGAGCTCAGCCTCCTGAGTAGCTAGGATTACAGTTGTGAACCACCAGTGCCCAGCGTCAAGCAAACTATTTAAACTATTTGTGTGTGTGTGTGTGTGTGTGTGTGTGTGTGTGTGTGTGTGTGTGTGTGTGTGTGTGTGTGTACTAATACTAGGGCTTGAACTCAGAGCCTGGGTGCTCTTCTCTAGCCTTTTTGCTCAAGGCTGGTGCTCTACCACTTGAGCCACAGCTTCACTTCTGCCTTTTGGTGGTTACTTGGAGATGAATCTCAGGGACTTTCCTACCTGATCTGGTTTCGAACCTGGTTCCTCAGATCTTAGCCTCCTGAGTAGGTAGGATACCATGCAGGAACCATTATATAATTGTTATTTTTGCTGAGAATCCCAGAGTGATTTGATGAAGGTAAAACCAGCATGCCTATTACAATGAGCAGAGCACTTAACTTCCACAACCTCCATTTTCCTATCTATGAAATGGAAATAGTGTTTTCACTTTTACATAAGTGAAAACCAGTATTAACTTTATTGTGAGAGTAAAGTTACAATACATTTACAGAGCATTTCAAACAGTGTAAGCCCTCTACTTCCCCCCCCCTTTTTTTTTTTGTTTGAACTCAGCAACTCTACAGTGCTGGGCTTGTTTGCTTGACTGGTGCTCTGCCACTTGAGCCACGCTTCCAGCCTGGCATTTTGCTGGTCAAATTGGCGATGGAGTTTTACAAACATTTCTCCCTGGACTGGCTTCAAACCAAGATCCTGCAGATCTCAGCCTTCTGAGTAGCTGGGATTACAGGCATGAGCCTCTGGTGCCTGGCAGCCTGCCACTTGGACTACAAATGGAACTCCTGAAAAGGCTCTGGTGTCAGCAGCCCCTGGCTTGTATTTGTTCTTTTAGGAGACATTAAGGTTCCTCTGTGGGTATGTCTAGAGGTGCCCTTTGCTGAGCCATTCAAATACTCAGTAGCCTTTTGTCCAGATTATATCCGAGGATGGTGGCTAAGTGGCATCAAATTAGGACAGCCCCAACAAGGCCACCATCCTGCTTGCCCCTTCTTTTCCTTTTTTTTTTTTTTTTTTGTCGGTTGTGGGGCTTGAACTCTGGGCCTGGGCGCTGTCCCTCAGCTCTTCAGCTCAAGGCGAGCACTCTACCACTTGAGCCACTTCCGGCTTTTTTCTTATGTGGTGCTGAGGAATCGAACCCAGGGCCTCAGGCATGCAAGGCAAGCGCTCTACCACTGAGCCACCTTCCCAGCCCTGTTTGAATTGTTTTTTTTGCTTGTTTGCTTTTATGCAGGTCTTGGTTTCGAATTAAGGACCTGGGTGCAGTCCCTGGCTTTATTTATTTATTTATTTACTTTGGTGATTAGTTAAAGAGTCTCAGGAAGCCAGGTGCTGGTGGCTCACGCTTGTCATCCTAGCTACCCCAGGAGGCTGAGGATTTCAGTTTGAAGTCAGGACCAGGCAGGAAAGTGCAAGAGACTCTTATCTCCAGTGAACAACCAAAAAGCCAGAAGAGGAGCTGTGGCTCAAAGTGGTAGAGTGCTAGCCTTGAGAAACAAAACAAAAAAAAAGTCCAGGGACGGCACTCAGGCCCTGAGTTCAAGACCTAGGACCAGGCAGGAGGAGGGGAGGGACGGAAGGAGTCTAGAGAAAATGCTTTGGGACCTGGAAGCCACTGTCCACGGCTAGGGATGAGTGCCCTTCCCCCTTTGGCTGCATTCCTCTGCAGACCTGCCCATCCCGCGGGGGCCGCCCCTGCCCCCCGCCCACGTGCACGCAGAATCCAACAGCTCCACTTCCATCTGGCTGCGCTGGAAGAAACCAGATTTCACCACCGTCAAGATTGTCAACTACACCGTGCGCTTTAGCCCCTGGGGGCTTCGGAATGCCTCTCTGGTCACCTACTACACCAGGTGCGGCCGTAGCTAGTGCTATGAAGGGGGCTGGGGGTGGGGTGGGGGTGCAGATGATGCTAGGGGAGGGACCTGGGAGCCAGGGACATTCCTGAGCTCACCTGTCACACGCCCCAAGGTGTCTTCATGGGGTTCACCTTCCTGCAGGCCAGAGACAAATAGTGACAGAGGACAGCCTGGCTCATCCCATTCCCCTCACAGCCGAGCCACAGCTCCTCCTTGGGAAGATGACTTGTTGTACCAGCCTCCCCATCCAGTGGGGAGACACCCCTGCCCTCCCCGCAGAGGCCCGTCTGTCAATCAGCTGCTGTTTTGACAGAATTATGTAAAAAGCCACAGGTAAAGCCGGGCGCCCCCTAGTGGCTCATACCTGTAATACTCAGGAGGCTGAGATCTGACAATCCCAGTTTCAAGCTAGACCAGAAAGGAAAGTTCATGAGCCTCTTATCTCCAATAAATCACCAAGTGCTAAACATTGGAGCTGTGGCTCAAGTGGTAGATCACCAGCCTTGAGCTTTTAAAAAGCTTAAGGGACAGCTGGGCACCAGTGGCTCACACCTGTAATCTTAGCTACTCAAGAGGCTGAGCTCTGAGGATCAAGGTTCAAATCCCCGTGAGACCCTTATCTCCAGTAAACTACTCAAAAAAGCAGTAAGTAGTTCTGTGGCTCAAGTGGTAGAACACTAGCCTTGAGCACAAAGAGGCTCAGGGATAGTGCCCAGGACCTGAGTTCAAGCCCTAGGACTAGCAAAAGAAATGCTAAGGAGCTGGGCGCTGATGGCTCATGCCTGTAATCCTAGCCACTCAGGAGGCCGAAATTTGAGGATTGAAGTTCAAAGCCAGCCTGAGCAGGAAAGTCCATGAGACTCTTATCTCCAATTAACCAACAGAAAACCAGTAGTGGCGCTGTGCCTCAAGTGGTAGAGCACTTGCCTTGAGCTGAAGAGCTGAGGGACAGTGCCCAGGCCCAGAGTTCAAGCCCCAGTACACACACACACACAGACACACACAGTTGTACAAGTATAGTAAAGGTAAAATTAAGCCAACAAAAGATGTTTTAATAATGGTTCCTTGGGTGAAGAATAATTTGGATGTGATCAGGAAAGCTTCCTGAAGGAGGCATCCATCTTGGAGATGAGACATAGAAAAACCTACATTAGAGCTCTCTGGAGGTTTTGTGGGTGGTACTGGTAGCCCCAAGCCAGGGAAGTAGCTCCCCTTCCAGGCTAGGGCCCAGGCCTGAGCCAGGGCCCTGCATGGAGCATGCGCCAGCCCGGATCCTGTCCCGGCAGTGCTGGAGAAGACATTCTCATTGGAGGGCTGAAGCCGTTCACCAAGTATGAATTTGCGGTGCAGTCCCATGGCGTGGATATGGATGGGCCTTTTGGCTCCGTGGTAGAGCGCTCCACCCTACCTGACCGTGAGTGGCCCTGGCTCTCTCGCCACAACCCAAAACCCTTTCTTCTAGAACCCTAAGAGATGTGCAGAAAGCCTTCTGGGAGGGTTCAGTGCTTCATCCCCTCCCTCCTTTCCCCAAACTCCCCAAACCCACTACCCATGGCTCATGCCTGTCACCCTAGCTACCCAGGAGGCTGAGATCTGAGGATCACAGTTCAAAAGCAGCCCGAGCAGGAAAGTTCATGAGATTCTTATGTCCAATGAACCACCAGAAAGCCAGAAGTGCAGCTGTGGCTCAAGTCGTAGAGCGCTAGCCTTGAGTGAAAAAGCTCAGGGACAGCACCCAGGTCCTGAGTTCAAGCCCCAGGACTGGCACAATTAAAAACAAAAATCCCCAATGAGGCCTCACCTTTGCTGTGTAGCTTTTTTCCAGTGAAAGAGGAAAAAGGGGAGACGGTGTCCACATCTCCTGACTCCCAACGGTCCCCAGGACTGGGATTCTCGGTGTCCCCTCGTCTCTCCACCTAGTCTGTCCCCTGCACTCTAGGACCCTCGACACCGCCATCTGACCTGCGCCTGAGTCCGCTGACACCGTCCACTGTCCGGCTTCACTGGTGTCCTCCCACAGAGCCCAACGGTGAGATCGTGGAGTATCTGATCCTCTACAGCAACAACCATACCCAGCCTGAGCACCAGTGGACACTGCTCACCACAGAGGGTGAGAGCCCCACCCCAGGGCACCTGGGCCCCATCCCGCAGCTCCCCTTCTTTTGCAACAGTGGGTGGTACTTACCCCGGTTTGTAGCTCACGCCTGTAATCCCAACTATTCAGGAGGCTGAGGTCTGAGGATCACAGTTCCAAGCCAGCCGTGGCAAGAAAGCCTGTTAGACTCTTAATCTCCAATTAACCACCAAAAAAAAAGAAAAAAAAGCCAGAATGAAGCTGTGATTCAAATGGGGTAGAGCAAAACTCAGGGACAGCACCTAGGCCCTGAGTTCAAGCCCCAGGATCAGCTCACACACACATTAAAAAATGTCTAGGGGCTGGGAGTGTGGCTTAGTGGTAGAGTGCTTGTCTAGCGTGCATGAAGCTCTGGCTTTGATTCCTCAGTACCACATACACAGAAAAAGCCAGAAGTGGTGCTGTGGCTCCAGTGGTAGAATGCTAGCCCGAGCAAAAGAATCCTTAGCCAAAAAAAAATGTTCAGGGACAGTTCCCAGGTCCCTGAGTTCAAGCCCCAAGACTGGCCCAAAGAAAAGTCTAGCAATGGATTGTGTTGAGGTTTGTTCCAGGGCTTCTGGACAGAACAGGGAGAGGGCTCCTGCCAGTGTGCGTACGGTAGCCTGTTTCTCAGCCTTCTTTATTGCCTGCCATCCAGCTTTCCTGCTTCCCTCCCCACCAGGAAATATCTTCAGCGCTGAGGTACACGGCCTGGAGAGCGACACGAGGTATTTCTTCAAGATGGGGGCGCGCACAGAAGTAGGACCCGGGCCCTTCTCCCATTTGCAGGATGTCATCACGCTCCAGGAGAGGCTCTCAGGTAAAAGGCAGGAAGGACCCCCTCCCTGCCCCCCAAGATAGCCCTGATCCTACACGCAACCCCACTTGCAGGATTTGGAGGCATTGCCCTTCTGATTTGCTGGTGTGTGGGGGGGGGTGGATTTAAAGGGACAGGTGGCAGGTAAACCACTGGCATAGGGAAACCAGGGTAACTGAGAGACCAGCTCCTTGGAGTGGTTGCCTGGATTGGAGGATCACCTTGGTGAGTGACAAGCTTTATGCACAGCCAGATTGCTACGTCACTTGCAGGACTCAATGCAAAGTGAAAATGACGGTCTAACTGGATGCCTAGTGGCTCATGCCTGTAATCCCAGCTATTCAGGAAACTGAGGTCTGAGGCGTGAGGTTCAAAGCCAGGCGGAGCCAAAAAGTCCATAAGACTTATCTTCAGGGGCTGGGAAGGTGGCTCAGTGGTAGAGCGCTTGCCTTGCATGCCAGAGGCCCTGGGTTCAATTCCTCAGCACCACATAAGAAAAAAGCCGGAAGTGGCGCTGTGGCTCAATTGGTAGAGCGCTAGCCTTGAGCTGAAGAGCTGAAGGACAGCGCCCAAGCCCAGAGTTCAGGCCCCATGACGGGACCCCCCCCAAAAAAAAAAGACTTATCTTCAATGAACCAGCAAAAAGCCAGAAATGGAGCTGTGGCTCAAGTGGTAGAGCACCCGGTATGAGCAAGAAAGGCCAAGGGAGGGTATAAGGCCCTGAGTTTAAGCCTCAGTACTTGAAAAATGAAAGGAAAGGAAAGAAGAAAGGAAGGAGAGAGAGAAAGAAAGAACAGAAACTACAAATTTGGGGTGAATTGCAAAGAGAACCCCCCCCCCGTGGGTGTTGAGCAGTATTTCCGTGTAGCCACAGCCCGCCCTGTCCTGTTCTTGTAGCCGCAGCATCATCATATCCTCTAAGCATCCAGAGGCCGAGGCCGAGCCCAGATCACTGAGCCCTGTGCTCTTCCCCTGCCCTTCACCTGCTCCCTCCCTTCTCTCCCTGCAGACTCCCTGGACGTGCACTCAGTCACCGGCATCATCGTGGGCGTCTGCCTGGGCCTCCTGTGCCTTCTGGCCTGCATGTGTGCTGGCCTGCGACGCAGCCCCCACAGGTAGGTGTAACATTGGCCCTGAGCATTCCCTCACCTCCAGAATCCCATTTGATTTAGGACTCTGGGACCTGGGGTGCAGCTCAGTAGTAGAGTACTCACACAGCATCTGTGACACTCTGGGTTTGATTCCCAGCACTGGTTAAAAAAAAAAAAAAAAGTCTATTGCAATTCACCAGTGGCTCATGCCTGTAATCCTACCTACTCAGGAGACAGATCTGAGGATTGTGGTTTGGAGCTAGACCAGGCAGGAAAGCCAAAGAGACTGATACCTCTGGTTAAGCACTAAAGTCACAAGAGACGCTGTGGCTCATATAGTAGAGTGCTAGCCTTGAGCAAACAGAAGCAAGCGCTCAGATTCTGAGGTCAAGCTCCAGGATATTCTCTCTCTCTCTCTGTCTCTCTGTCTGTCTCTGTCTCTCTCTCTGTCTCTCTCTCTCTCTCATACACACACACACACAATATGTCCCCAATTTCCATGCAGCTATGTCAGACTGCTTTAGCAATAATGTGTCCTGATCAGGACACACACTGGTAAATCAAGTCCTGGAGCTCGCAGGAGAACTTGGCTGGCTGGGTCCCAGTCCTATCCAGCTCTTCCCTCTGACCTTGCTGCCTTGTTTCCCATGATCCTTTCCAGGGAAGCCCTCCCTGGCCTGAACTCCACGTCCACCACTGGGAACCCAGCCCTCTACTCCAGAGCCCGGCTTGGTCCCCCCAGTCTCCCCGCTGCCCATGAACTGGAGTCCCTTGTCCACCCTCGCCCTCAGGACTGGTCCCCACCACCCTCCGACATGGAGGACAAGGCTGAAGTGCACAGCCTTATGGGTGGTGGCCTTTCTGACTGCCCAGGCCACTCTAAGAGGAAGGTGAGTCCTCACACTATGTCATATGCCTGAAGAAGACACAAGGGGGCAGCAGAGCCCAGCAAGAAAGGACAGAATGCCTCTTCTACCCATCCTCAGCTATAGAAGAGGAGCTTCTTTCCCTTCCTTAGACTAAACCAACCTATAGTCCAGGGATCGTAGCTCCTGCCTGTAATCCTAGCTATTCAGGAGGCTGGGATTTGAAGATTGTGGTTCAAAGCCATCCCAGGCAAGGAGATTGTGAAATTTATCAACAATTAACCACCAAAAAAGCCAAGAGTGGAGCTGTGGCTCAAATGGTAGAGTACCAGCCTTGAGCAAAAATATTCAGGGACAGCACCCAGGCCCTGAGTTCAAGCCCTAGGATTGGTACAAACACACCAAGAAGTATATATCAGCCTAGTTTGCGTGGTTCCCGCTGGGGGAAGACCTCAGTGCATATTTGCAGGTCACTCCATCTGGATACAACCCCTAGATCCTTCTGGGTCCTCAAAGAGGTTTTAGCAGGGAACCGGCTGGCAAATGAGATGGTATGGGGCCATCAGTTGATTGGGGGTCAGCTCTTCCTAGCCCATCTACTTCCTCCCCTCCTGTTTTCTTCCCCCAGACAATCCCTGTCATGCCTTTCTGTGTCCCCGCCCCCCCTTTTTTTTTCTATACAGATCTCCTGGGCTCAGCCAAGTGGGCCCAACTGGGCAGGTTCCTGGGCAGGCTGTGAACTGCCCCAGGCTGGCCCCAGGCCTGCTCTGACCCGCGCTCTGCTGCCCCCTGCTGGAACTGGACAGACACTGCTGCTGCAGGCTCTTGTGTATGATGCCATCAAGGTTAGTTCTGCAGGAGGAAGGGAAAGGCAAGAAGGACAGGTCCCTATGCTGTGAAGAGGAAACAAACCCCTCGGTGGTGACTCCACTGGGGGCAGAAGGATCCTCCAAAGGTGAATGGGGTGACAGGCAGGCCAATTCCGGCATTATCTATCATGGATCAGCCGTGCACCAGTGGCTCTCGGCCTCTGTGTTGGGTACTGGCTAAGTATTTGCCGCCTCCCATCCCCTCCACTTGCCACAGTGAACTCGCTGGGTGCTGGTAGCTCACGCTTATAATCCTAGCTACTCAAAAGGCTGAGATCTGAGGATCCCAGTTGGACACCAACACAGGTAGGAGAAAAGTCCATGAGACTCTTGTTTCCAATTAACCACCAAAAAGCCAAACCCTTCTTCCTATTTGGCTGCCTCAGGGTCCTTCTGGGATGTCTGGATTAGGTGGGCAGTAGTCCGTCTCTCCTTGCCTTTGTCTGGGCCTGAGCACTGTTTGGTGAGCCAGTCTGTTTTATCCCCAGCAATTTTTTGTGTGTGTTTTTTGGTCAGTCATGGGTCTTAAACTTGGGGCCAAGGCACAATTCCTACACTCTTCTGCTCAAGGCTAGCACTTTACCACTTGAGCCACTTCCAGGTTTCTGGTGGTTAACTGGAGATGAGTCTCATGGACATTCCTGCCCAGGCTGGCTTTGAACCCCGATCCTCAGAGCTCAGCCTCCTGAGTAGCTAGGATTACAGGCATGAGCCACCGGCGCCCAGCTATCCCCAGCATTCTTGTGACATACACTCACATGAGCGATCATCAGTCTCTCTACCCCATAACGGGTTCACTTTTTTGGCTGTCATTCATGTGATGGTCACCTGGTCTTTGTGTTCTGTCCTCTAAACCAGGGCACCGGGAGGAAGAAAACCCCGCCAGCCTGCAGGAATCAGGTGGAGGCTGAGGTCATTGTCCATTCTGACTTCAGTGCATCCAAAGGAAGCCCTGACCTCCATCTCCAAGACCTGGAATCAGAGGATGCCCTGCCTTCAGAGGCCCCTGCGCTCACTTCCAGTGTTGCCGATCTTGGGCAAGGAGCTGATTGGCTGGACCGAGAGCTGGGCGGGTTCGAGCAGGCAGCCACTGGGCCAGACAGACTTAGCTGCCTGCCCGAAGCAGCCAGTGCCACCTGCTCCTACCAGGAGGTCCTGCCCATTGAGGCATCGGAAGAGGCCCCTGGGAACAGTCGCCAGCCCAAAACCCTGTGCCCTCAAGGAGCCAGCCCAGGCCTTCCTAGGTCCCCCTTTTCTTCCTCTGCTTAGCTCCTCTGAGCAGAAGTGCATTTGAGGCAGGCTGGTGGCGCTTATAGCGCAGAACACGCACAACCACATATGTACGTGTGTCACATAGGTGATACATGTGTGAGACTCAGCTGTCTGTGACGTGCCGATGTGTGAAGCCACATAGATGCGTTGGATTGGAGCTGGGGACGCCTTGATCCACTCAGTGGCCCTTCACTGTCTTTGATCTTCCAAGTCAGTGGGCCAGTGTGCTCAGCCTCCAGCCTCCAGCCTCCTGTTACTCACTCTAAGAGTGCCTCCCTTTCCCTGTCTACAGAGACAGCCCCAGCCCCATCTCCTGCTGGCTGGGCTGAGCGCAAGTAGGCTCCAAGGCCTAACCTTGCAGCCAAATCCCCTTCATTTCCTGCCCTTCCCCAAATCCTCCTATGTTCCTAGCAACTCTGCACCTAATTTTTGCCATTTGGGAAGTGCCTGGATCTAGAACTCTCTTTTCTTTTGCTCTCTCTCCTCACTCCTCCATGTCTCTGCTCATCAGCTTGCTGCTCCACTTCTGGGGCTTTCTTTCCCCTCCCCGCCCTGGCTGTCAGACCTTCTTCCTCTTCTGCTTTCTCTTTATGTCTTTTTTTTTTTTTTTGTACCAGTCCTGGGGCTTGAACTCAGGGCTTGGGTGCTATCCCTGAGCTTTTTTGCTCAAGGCTAGCGCTCTACCACTTGAGCCACAGTGCCACTTCCAGCTTTTTTTCTCCCCCCCCCCGCCCCCCGTGGTGGTTAATTGGAGATCAGAGTCTCATGGACTTTTCTTGACCAGGCTGGCTTAGAACCATGATCCTCAGATCTCAGCCTCTTAAGTAGCTAGGATTACAGACACGAGCCATCAGCATTCAACACTCCATGTCTCTTCTGTCTCTTAAGCCACGCCCGCTGTCATCTGCTTCTCCTGCTTTGGTTCAGCCTCTGTGTCCTGCCCTGCCAACATGACTACCTCATGTCTGCTTTAAGGCTATCGTGCAACTCCCTCTGCTCCTGCATCAGCCCCCTTCCCAGGCAGGTTTGGAGAAGACTCCGGCCTCCATCCTGGCCTTGGGATGGGAGGGGCTCTCACGGAGGCCAGGGATCCAAGTCACTGGGGATGTTCTGAGACAGGACATGGACTGTCCCAGACGCTTGGAGTGAAATGACCGGGCAAGGAGGCAGGTGTGCTGGACAGAGGTGGCTTGGGCCTTTCCTTCCTGCTCAACTTGACTGGATCTGGGGTGGAACACAGGCGTCTTCCCCCCTCCAGGGTGCCCAAAGGAAGGTCTTTGTGCAGGAAAACAGTCGTTTCATTTTGCTTTTCTTTTCAATTGAATCCTGAAATCATCTTCGGTTGACCTATCGTGCAGGAACAAGCTTGACTCTACTTCTTGCCTGGTGCGGAAGGTTATTTGCTTTTTACCTTGAGCCCTCTCCTAAGGTAAGAGGTAGTATCTCAGCTCCCTGATTGCATCTGTGTGTGTGGGTGTCTGTGTGTCTGTGTGTGTGTGCCGGTACTGGGACTTGAACTCAGGGCCTCATGCTCTTGCTTGGCTTTTTCTACTCAAGACTATCACCCTACCATTTGAGCCACACCTCCACTTCCAGCTTTGGACTGGATCACTGGAGAGAAGAGTCTCTAAGATGTGTCTGCCTGGGCTGGCTTTGAACCATAATCCTCAGATCTCAGCCTTCAGAATGGCTAGGATTATAGGTGTGAGCCATTAGTGCCCAGCATCTAATTGCATCTTTTTTTTTTAACTGATCGGCACATCAAGAGTTAATAGTGGCTTCTGGGCCATATTAGAAATAACCAGTCTATTTTTTTTTTAATGGTGAAATGTCTCTCAGCAGAGTTGCAGTTTCCTTAGACCCCCAAAAGCATCTGTTTCATACACTCGGATGTCATTCATATTTGACACCTACATTTCCTCCGCTCCGGCTTCAGCCAGCCAACGACAACACTAACGATTATTCATGTGGGTCTTGTTTCTCATTAAAGGCAGACATGTGTTACAATTTCTTACTATTCTGGTAGCATTTGGAGTCGCTCAGGCGACACACCAGTGTGTAAGTTTCCTCATTGCTCTGAAGGTCAAATCTTCTTTTTATTTTATTGGTTTGATTTTTTTTTTTTAAGAAAGGAAAGGAAAAAAACCCTACTCTGAATTAAATAGCTATTTTAACAGTAGGCTCTTAGCGTTACAGCACAGAGTCATTCTTCATGTTCTTGTTTAACAGGCATTGAGGTTCTGGTTTAAATTAAATAGCTGTAAATGAGACAATTTATAACCCATTAGGTTGGGTGGAAAATTGTTTCTCAAAAAGCAAATAAGTAATAAATCTGGTATCTGCCTGTAATTCACAGTTGATAAGCAAGTGGCCATTACTCCCTAACATTATATATGATTTGGCCCTGAGTAATTTGGAAGCGTTCAGTTTGTGTCTTTGTAGCAGTACTTTGTTTTGTTGTTATTAGAAAAGAGTCTGTTAGTCTTCAGGGCATTAATCCCTGTGTTACCTACCATGGATGCCTTAAGTTTCTTGAGTGTCATTTTCTTGATGCATGGACAAAGTGTAAGCAGTACTCGCTCAGTTATTTGTATTTAGTTTGTGCTGTATTTAATGATTTTTTTTTCCATCACAGGTTTTTTCCTCCTTACAAATATGATATTCTTTAGTGTGAAGCTAAAGCATTGATCATGTATCTATACCTATAATTAATTAATAAACTATTTTCCAGACGTGTTTGGGAATCGATGGGTAGAATTTCCTCAGCTTTGGGGAATTTGTTTTCTATGAGTATGAAGAATGGTGGGGGGTTTTTTTAGAGTAGAGAGCAGATGGTCACAAGGGGGGAAAAAAACAGAACTATCTTCCCTTCAGTAGGTACTTAGGGAAAAACTGGAAACTTCAAAAAGGTTGTTGGGCTCCCGTGGCTCATTCCTGTAATCACAGCTACTCAGGAAGTTGAGATCTGAAGAATGTCATTTGAAGCCAGCCAGGCGGGAAAGTCGCTGAGTTTCTTTTTTCTTTTGGTGCCAATCCTGGGGCTTGAACTCAGGGCCTGAGCGCTGTCCTTGAGTTTTTTTTTTTGTTTTGTTTTTTGCCAAGCTAATCCTCTACCACTTGGCCCACACCTGTACTTCAAGGTTTTTTTATGTGTGTTTTTTTTGTGGTTAATTAGAGATTGGACTTTTTTTTTCTTTTTGTCAGTCGTGTGGCTTGAGCTTTGGGCCCGGGCGCTGTCCCTGAACTCTTCAGCTCAAGGCTAGTGCTCTACCACTTGAGCCACAGCACCACTTCTGGCTGTTTCTGTTTATGTGGTACTGATGAATCGAACCCAGGGCTTCATGCATGCTAGGCAAGCACTCTACCACTCAAGTTAATCACCAAAAAACTGGAAGTGGTGCTGTGACTCAAGTGGAAGAGTGCTAGCCTTGAGAAAAAAGAAAAAAAAGGTCAGGGACCTGGTGGTGGTGGCACATGCCTGTAATCCTAGTTACTCAGGAAACTGAGAGACTGAGATTGCAGTTCAATCCAGCCTAGGCAGGAAACTCCTTGAGACTGTGTGTGTGTGTGTGTGTGTGTGTGTGTGTGTGTGTGTGTGTGTGTGTGTGTGTGTGTGTGTGTGTGTGTGTGTGTGTGTGTGTGTGTTATGGGGCTTGAACTCTGGGCCGGGGCACTGTCCCTGAGCTCTTCAGCTCAAGGCAAGCACTCTACCACTTGAGCCACATCGCCACTTCCGGTTTTCTAGTGGATTATTGGAGATAAAGAGTCTCACGGACTTTCTTGCTGGCTTTGAACCGTGATTCTCAGATCTCAGCCTCCTGAATAGCTAGGATTACAGGCATGAGCCACAGCACCCAGCTTCCTTGAGACTCTTTATCTCCAATAAACTACTCAAAAAACAACAACAAAGAAGCTGGACGTGGTTCTATGGCTCAAGTAGTATAACACTCTCACCTTGAAAGGCAAGAGAAACTCAGGGACAGCACCCAGGCACACACAGTTCAAGCCCCAGAACTGGCAGTAAAAAGAAAAAAAAAAAAAGTGCTTTTCCATTAGAAGGAACCAGAAGCCAGAGGATTCCCCGCCCAGGACCACCCCTAAAGTGACGACAGGGCCAGACTTGGAGTTAATTGACAGATCATACAGTGAGATACTACACATTTTCCGGGAAACAGAATAGCCCTTATTTGCATATCACCCTCCAACCATGCATTGTGATAAAGAAGAATTAAACACTTGTCAACATGAATTTAAAATGACAGCAATTCAGGACATCAGTGTGACCTTCCTGGAGTTCAGGACATGCCAAGAAGGGCTGGGGAGGATTGAAGCCCTGCAGAGGCCTGGGGAAGGCCGCTCCTGTCTACCTCTCCTGCGGCCAGTAGAGGCCTCACTCCTGCCTTTCCTCACAATGAAATCCAGTGGGGCTGTGGCACACAGCGCTGACCTTGAATCTCTCTCTACTCAGAAACTTTCAGTCCTGGGTATCTGGCTTATCTGCTGCTGTAGAGATTCCTTGGGTGGTGGTTGCTGCTGCTGCTTCCTCTTCCTCCTCCTCCTCTTGGGTTAGTACTTCGGCTTGAACCTAAGGCCTTAGAGTTTTCATGCAAGGCTGGCATTCTACGTGGAGAGCTGGTGAATTGGACGTGAGTCTGGCTGAGCTGGCTTGGAACTGAGATCTCCAGATCTCAGCTTCTTGAGTAGCTGGGATTACAGGTGTGAGCCACAGGCATCTGGGCTCATACCTTATGGTTAATAGCCCTGTCCATCTACAGGCGTGCTGACTACTGAATAGTTGCAATTCTTTATTTACACCAAAGTTAGTTTTATGGATGGTTAGCAATCCTGGTCCCAAAGTCCATAGTGAGTAGCCATAGAGAGACTTAAGCCAGGTGCCAGTGTGAGATCTAAGGGTCAGTGGTTCGAAGCCAGCCGGCTCAGGAAAGTCTGAGACTCTTACCTCCAAATAACCACCAAAAAGCCGGAAGTGGAACTGTGGCTCAAATGGTACAGCACTAGCTTTGAGCACAAAGAAGCTCAGAGACAGAGCCCAGGCCCTGAGATAAGCCCCACAACTGATTCCCCCCCCCCAAAAAAAGTGCTAAGGTGCAGTGCCTGAATTCAAGCCCCAGTACAAAGGGAGTCACAAAACGGGGCGGGAGAGAGACTTAGCTATACTAGTACCTTTCCAATTCCAGTCTTCAACTGCAGCTACAAGAACTTAACTACTCAATAATCCACCATGCTAGATCAACAGCTCATTTAATATGGTCGCAAGAGGTCAAGAGTCAAGCTCTTTAAGGGCTAGGCTATCATAAGGATGTCTTTTGTGTGTGCTGCATGCTCATGGATGCCAGTATTGAGGTTTGAACCCCGGGGGGCCCCATGCTCTCCCTTAGCTTTTCTTTTTTTGTGGGTCATGGGGGCCTGAACCCGGGGCCTGGGCGCTGTCCCTCAGCTCTTCAGCTCAAGGCTAGCGCTCTACCACTTGAGCCACAGCGCCACTTCCGGCTTTTGTATTTTTGCTTATGTGGTGCTGAGGAATCGAACCCAGGGCCTCAGGCATGCAAGGCAGACACTCCACCACTTGAATCACAGCTCCACTCCAACCTCAGCTTCCTAGGATGACAGCCATGAGCCTCTCTCTACACCGGGGCTCAGGATGTCACTCCTGTGGGACCCATGTGGTCTCCCTAAGTTCTCAGTTCTCAGATGGGAAACATCCCCTGTCCCTGGCCTTTGAACTTCCTTTGTCCAGACCTGGGGACGACGGAGGCCTGGGCTTGGGGCTGGTGGTAGGTTAGACACCAGGCAGAACTTTCTCCTCCTCTAGGTTCCCATCACTCGGGGGTCTGCTTTCCCCAAAGGCCGCACAGGCTCCTCCGCCTGAAGGGTCCCATCAGTCGTGTGCCTGGAGACGACTTCCCTCCCTCCCTCCCGAGGGGGACCCCGGGGGGGGGCCCCCCACGGCACAACGAATCTCCGGGACAACTTTATAGCCCTGATCTCTGGACCCAGCAGACCCGGGGAAGGGATGCGATGCTGCGGCGTGTTTCCCCCTCCCTCCCCTCCAAGTCCTGGGGCTGGCTGGCTGGCCCAGGGACTCGGGGGGGGGGGGACCACGCGGGGATTCGGGGGGACCGCAGTTCAAAGCGCAGGGGGGCGCGTCCGCCGCGCAGCCGGGAATGTCCGGCCGCTCAAAGCGCTCGCCGGCTCTTTTGTTCCCCAGACCCGGC
>NW_012267227.1:2241914-2254949 GCF_000151885.1 Dipodomys ordii
CTGCCCGCGCCAAGCCAGGGTGAGCCGGGCGCGCTGCAGCCCCGGGTGGGGTTTGGGGGGGTACCGAGGACCGGGATCCCCCCGGCGGCGATCGCGGGTGGAGGGGGGGACTCGGGGATCAGGACCTGTCGGACGCGGGAGCCCGGAGCCGGGAGACCCGGGGCTGGCACTGGCGATCGGGGAGGCCGAGGTGCGGGGGAAGACCCGACTGCACCGGGGACTGGGGATGGGGGTGCGCAGCCCAAGCGGAGAGGGCGCGTCGGGGCTCGGAGGTGGGGCTGGTCCAAAAGGGGTGCGGAGGGCGATGCCTGCCGAGGAAGAAGAGGAGCAGGAGGAGATGGAGGAGGAGGAAGATCGGCGAGTGGGGAGAGACGGAGAAACCCCGGAGCTGGGGAGCCCCGGGCGCCCCGGGGATGCCCGCGGCCCCGCCCTGCCCGGAGCGCGCCCTGGGGACCCAGCCTGCGCTCCTGGACCGGTCCCGCTGCACCTGCCTGGAGCTCCGGCTCCACCACCACCACCTCGGTGGGCGCAATAGGCCCACATTGCGGGGAGAGGGGAACCGATCTACTCCCTTCCCACTCGCGCCCCAAGTTCTCAGCAGACGCCCCACAAACACACCCATTCCCACCCCACCCGGGGTTGGGGTTGTGAGCTCTCCTGTCCTCTTCCAAGAAGCAAAACATATAACGAGGAGAAACTTTACTCCCCCTCCTCCCCATGGTTTTACTGGGGTGATTTGGGGGGGGGGCTCAGGAAATGTGGAAGGTGCTAAGTGTTTTCTCGGAGTTTGGATGAGAAGAGGATGGATGCGGGAGCCCTGCGCCCCCCCCTCGCCTTCTATCTCCCCATCTATGTCCTCCAACATGGACAGCGAATGGCAGGATCGCTAGTTCCCTGGAAATGTGCGGGGGGACGGGGGCGGTGCTGAAGTTGCTCTTTTATGCCAGGCACTTTTTCTTCCTGGAGTGAAGTGGTAACTGGTCTGGTAAGTTGCTTGCCGGAGAAGTTGGTGACTTGGCATGATGCCTGGGCATGGAGAGCTTGCTCCTCCTTTCTGATTCCCAGACCAGCCTACTCCCCCCACCCCCTCTCATCTTCCAGCTCATTTCTCTTCTGCTACAGCCCTGAGGTTGGCTGCAAGAAAAAGTTCTAGGACCCTTTCCCGCTGAGCTTTGGAAACTCTCAGCTGGGGTTTGCTCTCTGTAACAAAGGCCAAAGGACCAACACCCAGAGCATGGGGTTAGGAGCAACCCCACAGCCTAGCCTGTACCCTGGAATACTAGACCCACAACCTGTGTTCCCCACCAGGCATCAAAGCAGATCTCTGGTGGGTTTGCCAGCCCAAAGCATGCTTCATTACTATATTTCTTTAGGACTTGCGGCTTCCTAGTGCCTTCCAGTTTGTTGTCAAACAACACTAGGCCACAATCTTTATTTTTCTTCCTTAAAGTTTCTATTTGTGTGCCTGAACTCAGAGTCTGAACTCTCTGTCTCTAAGCTTTTAGTTTTTGGTCAGTTGTGGGTCTTGAACTCTGGGCCGGGGCGCTGTCCCTCAGCTCTTCAGTTCAAGGCTAGCGCTCTTACCATTTGAGCCATAGCATCACTTCTGGTTTTCTGGTGGTTTATTGGAGCTAAAGAGTCTCACAGACTTTCTTGTCCAGGCTGGCTTTGACCGGCGATCCTCAGATCTCAGCCCCCTGAGTAGCTAGGATTACAGGCATGAGCTACCAGCGCCCAATTTGGCTCTAAGCTTTTTCACTCGTGACTGGAGCTCTACCACTTGAGTCACCGTGCCACTTCCGGCCTTTTGGTGGTTAGTTGAAGAATCTCACACATTTCTTTGCCGGCTGGACTTGAGTTGGAATCTTCCTATCTAAGCCTCCAGAGTAGCTAGGATTACAGGTGTGAGTCTACGTGTGGTCTATGTGGGGAAGTCTGGATTAAAGCCATACCCTGGGTTGCCACAGACCAGCCGCTGTGTTGGAATGAACCTTGCTTTTGATTCTTTTTTTTTTTTTGTCGGTCGTGGGGCTTGAACTCTGGGCCTGGGCGCTGTCCCTCAGCTCTTCAGCTCAAGGCTAGCACTCTACCACTTGAGCTACAGCGCCACTTCCGGTTTTCTGGTGGTTTATTGGAGATAGGAGTCTCACGGTCTCTCCTGCCCAGGCTGGCTTTGAACTGCGATCCTCAGATCTCAGCCTCCTGAGTAGCTAGGATTACAGGCGTGAGCCACCAGCGCCCGGCTGCTTTTGATTCTTTTGGCGTTGCAACTAAGACCCTGGAAAAGTCCCCAAACACCTCTGGAACTCAATTTCCTTATCTGTGAAACAGAGAACGGTGCAAAGGATAGTCATCTTTCTTTACGTGTGTGTGTGTGTGTGTGTGTGTGCATGCACACACAGGTGCACTAGTACTAGGGAGTGAACTCAGAGTCTGAGAGCTGACCCTGGTGCTCTACCACTTGAACCATAGCTCCATCCAGCCTGTCCAGTCTTAGCTTTGAATAGTGATCCTCAGATCTCAGTAGGTAGCTAGGATTATAGGCGTGAGCCACCCGCACCGGCCTGGCTGAGGATTCTTATTCATATCTCAGAAACCTGGAGATGGAGTGTGGCGACTTGAAGTCTTAAACTTATAGTCTCTGCCTGAGGAACCCCATCTCGACTATGCACACCCCCCCCAATAAACCTCTCCTCCCTTGATGCAGGTCTGGGCCGCGCTGCTGAACTGGCGTTTACTGTGGAACCTAGCGATGATGTTGGGGTCCCTGGGCAGCCCATAGTGCTGGGCTGTAAAGTGGAAGGAACCCCTCCAGTGAGAGTCACTTGGAGAAAGAATGGGGCTGAGTTGCCAGACAACTCCCACACCACCCTGCTGGCCAATGGGTCCTTGCTGATCCATCACTTCCGGCTGGAGCGGGGAGCTAGCCCTTCAGACGAGGGCGACTATGAATGTGTGGCACAGAACCGCTTTGGGCTGGTGGTCAGCCGGAAGGCTCGAATCCAGGCTGCAAGTAAGTAGACATTCCTTGTTTTCCCTTTGTATCAGCAGCTTTAGGTGCACAGTGGCGACCTTAGATGGTAGAATTAGATCATGTGCACATTTCATGGATTGGTAGAATATGAATGGACAAGAATGTAGTCAAACACACTTGTGCTGTTTCCTGTTTCTACCTGCCTATTAAACTGTGGGCATTCCCAGTGCCAGAGACATAATTGACTCATTCTTAGTTCACAGGCTGAACTCCTGGCCTGGGCACTGTCCCTGAGCTTCTTCTAGGCCTAGCACTCTACCACTAAGCCCTTCTCCCCAAGCTTTTTACGATTGAAGCTTGCGCTCCATAACTTTGAGCCACAGCATCACTTCTGGTTTTCTGGTGGTTAATTGGAGATAAGTCTCACAAACTTTCCTCCCGGGCTGGCTTTGAACTATGATCCTCAGATCTTAGCTTCCTGAATAGCTAGAATTATAGTGCCCAACCCATTTCAGAGACTTTTAGAGGGTTATTTCAACCCTCTGCATTTCTTTTTTCTTTTTGAACTTGTTCTAGAGTTGAACTCAGGGCCTGGGCACTGTCTCCAAGCTTTTTTTTTTGCACAAGGTTAGCACTCTACCACTTGAGCCACAGCTCTACTTCCGACTTTTTGGTGGTTCATTGGAGATTAGACTCCTCATAGACTTGCTTGCCTGGGCTGGCTTTGAACTGTGATCCTCAGATTTCAGCCTTCTTCATAGTTCAGATCATAGGTGTGAATCACCAGTTCCTGGCACAAATGTGCTTTTTTTTTAGACTGGGAGAGAAAAGGCCAGGCAATATTTTGGCCTTACCACTGTGCTTTGCTGTTGCTGATAGATCGCCCACAGTTGTGTTGATTTAAAAGGTGGCTGTGCTTGAAAATCCTGTTATTTAACTTGTACACACTGAGAGTGATAAGTAAACCCAACTTATCTGTGCGTTATAAGGAAAACGGCAAGCTGAGAAGCTGTGGGGTTTGTGGGGGGACAATCTCCGCTCTTGAGAAAGGACACAGATGTTGTCAAGTGAAAATATTCTCCCTCCCATATCTCTCGACTTCAGAGAGTGATCTGTCCCTATCAAAGATGCTTTGGCTTGTGTGTGTGTGTGTGTGTGTGTGTGTATTGGTTGGTCATGGGACTTGAACTCAGGGCCTGGGCACTGTCCCTGAGCCTCTTTGTGCTTAAGGCTGGCGCTCTACCACTTGAGCCACAGCACCGCTTTTGGTTTTCTGGTGGATTATTGGAGATAAGAGCCTCATGGGACTTTCCTGCCCCAGCTGGCTTTGAACCTTGATGCTCAGATCTCAGCCTCCTGAGTAGCCAGGATTACAGGCGTGAGTCACCAGTGCCTGGCTTTCCCTGACATTCTGGGAAGCAGAGAAGCCATGGCTTCAGCATCGGTAGCCTGAACCCCACCCCACCCCACTGCACTCCCATGGCACGCTGCCTCTCTCCTTGCAAGCCGACAAGTTTCTTCCTGGCTCTGAGGGCATTCGTACCCGTCCCATTGCTCTGAAGGGCTGGTGAGTGATGAATTGTTGGAAGCAGGGGCCCTCTTGCTGGGCTGAAGATGTCTCTTTGTTCTGAGGAAGGCTGACCCAGGCCCCCATATGGAGCTCGCTGGGAAGCAGCCCTGGACTTGGAGATGGAATCCCTTCTGGCTCAGACACCCTTGTCCTGACCCTCCCTTCCTGGCACTGCAGGGGAGCCTGGTGCAGCCTCGCAGCAGATGGCTGAGTGTGAGGAAGAGACTCGTGGACAGAGGCTGGGGACCAGAGCAGGACTTGAGCCTTCCCAGACTGATGCTTCCTAGCCTTCATGGCCTGCTCCAGTGCTGAGTACTAGCAGCTAGTCAAGCCAGGCACCGGTGGGTGGCTCATGCCTGTAATCCCAGCTACTCAGGAGGCTGAGATCTGAGGATCGCAGTTCAAGGCCAGCTTGGGCAGGAAAGTCCTTGAGACTCTTACCTCCATTTACCCACCGAAAAGCAGGAAGTAGAGCTGTGGCTTACGTGGTAGAGTAATGACTGAAAAAGGCTAAGAGAGAGTACGTAGACTCTGAGTTCAAGCCCCAGGATCAGTACAGAAAACCAAAAAAGAAGCTAGCCAACCTAGGATCCTAGTGGGTAAATCTTCAGGAGCTTAAGAAGGGGTGGGGTATGGAGAAGAACTCATGGGAAACATTTTTTCTTTCTTTTTTTTTTTTTTTGTCGGTCGTGGGGCTTGAACTCTGGGCCTGGGCGCTGTCCCTCAGCTCTTCAGCTCAAGGTGAGCGCTCTACCACTTGAGCCACAGCACCACTTCTGGTTTTCTGGTGATTTATTGGAGATAGGAGTCTCATGGTCTTTCCTGCCCGGGCTGGCTTTGAACCCTCGATCCTCAGATCTCAGCCTCCTGAGTAGCTAGGATTACAGGCGTGAGCCACCAGCGCCCGGCTGAGTGCCTGGTTTTCTATAAATGATAATACCTGCAATCTGTTTGCTTTCCTTCCGCTCTAGCAGTGTGAGGAATTCAGCTGTGTGGAGGGTGGGCCTGGCTTGTTCTCTGGGTTTCTGGAGAGAGCTGAAGGCTTTGCCTCTAAGCACTGGCAGTCTGAGGTGGCCTTCCCCCCCCCCTGCCAGGCTGTGGCCCCCTGGGGACATGCTTGGATGCCAAGCAACCACGTGGCTGGATTCCATTCTCTCACTCCATTGGCTGGTGTCCCTAGAAAGCTTCCAGCCTGATTGGCTGCCTGCCTTTCTTCCTTGGGGAAATCACTCCCTGCCCATTTTTGCCTGCTGGCATTACAGATGTGGCGTGTGATGTGGGAAGGTGGCTTTCCAAAAAGGGGTGAGGGGCTTCTAGCGCCCCCCCTCCCACAGCTTCTGCCTGTCCCCCAGGAGTCAATGAGGGAGAGGTCTGCTCAGCCCCATTGGCTGGTAGACGCACAATTTACCCAATACACTCCAGCCGGAAGACACATGTGTACATCCAGATCTCAGGCCCTGTCTGTTGGGCGTGTGATCTCTAGACCAGAGGGGCTCTCTTTGTATCTCAATAGACTTCAATGCGATCCTTGTGAGGTGTCAGGGTGAGCTGCAGCTTAGACCTTTCACAGATCTCTCCCCCACGCCCTGTCCCTCAGCTCTTCAGCTCAAGGCGAGCGCTCTACCACTGGAGCCACAGCGCCACTTCCAGTTTTCTGGTGGTTCATTGGCAATAAGAATCTCATGGGCTCTCATAACAGGGCTGCCTTCAAACCACGATCCTCACATCTCAGCCTCCCGAGTAGCTAGGATTACAGGTGTGAGCCACCAGCGCCTCTGGGCTCCTTGTTTTGATCTTTCTCTCCTCCATCTCAGAATTGATGGCTCAAAGGACCAGAACTGGGGGCAGGGAGGATGGGCAGGATCCTGGGGTGATGATTCATCTCTAGAGGACCTAGGCTCGCTCTCCCTCACCAGCTGGGCTCAGTCCCCTCTGCACCTGGATCTTGACTCCTTGCCTTGGCCTTTCCTCTCTGCTTAGACAGAGGCTGTAGCCCATTTGGACCCTGACTGTGGAGGAGGAGGCCCCACTTTCTGAGCCCCAGGCTCCCCCTCACCCCGCCCGCAGGATTTGAGTGTGGACGGGGAGAGTTTCTGGTTCCCACACCTTGGCTGCACTGTCCCAGGCAGCCAGCTGGCCCCTTAAACACAATGTGCAAATCTTCTCTGTTCCTGTCCCCGCATTGTCAGTGGCCAGGCGCCTGGGCTGGGAATGTGGGCCGGTGAATAGAAGAGGCATTTGCAGCCTGCAAATGAAACAGGGCCCCCCCTTCCCCCCCTTAACCCTCTGCCCCCTCCCCACCCCCAGGGAGAAAGGACTTTTTCACTCCTGGCCTTCTTGTATTGCCTTTCCCTTTGCCTCTTCAGAGTCCCCAAGGGCTGAAGTGTGTGTGTGTGTGTGTGTGTGTGTGTGTGTGTGTGTGTGTGTGAGAGAGAGAGAGAGAGAGAGATTTGCACAGTAGTTGGAAGGCTGTTCTCTAATGCCTTAATCAAAATAGACTGAAAGCTGGACTTTAGTGGCTCACGCCTGTCATATTAGCTACTCAAGAGGCTAAGATCTGAGGATGGAGGTTCGAAGCTTGCCCTGGCAGGAAAGTCCGTGAGATTCTTACCTCCAGTTAACCACCCAAAAGCCAGAAGTAGAGCTGTGGTTCAAGTGGGAGAATGCCAGTTTTAAGCAAACAAAACAAAACAAAACAAAAAACCTGCACCAAACAACTACAACAAAACCCCCAAAATCCTAAAGGATAGTGCCCAGGCCTTGAGTTCAAAACAACAAAAAAATAGACTGGGATAGATGGATGCCCAGAATGGAAAACCAGACAGACCAGTGTTGTCTTTGTTTAAAGACTGGACTGGATGATTCCACTCAAAATGGCACTCCAAGTTTCTCTGGCCGGAGCCTTGTCACAAGCAAGGAACGCAGAGATCTGTGTGTGTGTGTGTGTGTGTGTGTGTGAGAGAGAGAGAGAGAGAGAGAGAAACACACACAGACAGAGACAGAGAGTGTGTGTTCTGGGGCTTGAACTCAGAGCTTTATAGACTTTTTTGCTCAAGGCTGGTGCTCTACCACTTGAGCCACACCTTCACCTCCAGCTTTTTGGTGGTTAATTGGAATTAAGAGTCTTTTTTTTTTTTTTTGGTCCAGTCGTGGGGCCTGAACTCTGGGCCTGGGCGCTGTCCCTCAGCTCTTCAGCTCGTGGCTAGCGCTCTACCACTTGAGCTACAGTGCCACTTCCAGCTTTTTTCTTTTTGCTTATGTGGTGCTGGGGGATCGAACCCAGGGCCTCAGGCATGCAAGGCAAGGGCTCTACCACTGAGCCACCTTCCCAGCCCGGAATTAAGAGTGTTTTGAATTTCACTACCAGGTCAAGCTTCAAACTGGGATCCTTAGATCTCAGCCTCCTTAGTAGTTAGGATTACAGGCGTGAGCCACCAGCACCGGGCATTGTGTTTGTTTCAGATAGAGCCAGACCCCAGTTTCTCCTGCTTGGCCCTGCCCACCTTCTTCCTCCCCAGCTCCTCTCCCTGCTTTCATTGCTCTGTGCTTCATCCTGCCTTTCTTTTGAATCTTCTGGACTCTTCTCTCACCTGCTGGGCTCAGAATTCTGCTGCAGAGAGCAAAAAGATGGGGTTCAAAGAGTATCTTAAAAGAAGGGTCTCTTTTGCAGCCCCCCCCCTGCCCCTACCCTCACACACAGCAGGAGGCAGGCGGTCACTGAAAGGAGAGGAATCTGAGAACCTGGCCCCTGGCTAGGGTCTGTCTCAGAGCTGGACACTGACACTGACCATGGGTGGGTGGTGGGCAGCCCTGGGCCACTCTCTGGAATGCTGGTGTTGGGTTGCAAGGAGATGCTGGCGGTGATAATGGACAGGAACTGGACTTTCTGGTCTGGCTGCTGCCCCAAGGCCACTGGAATGTGAGGAGGGGGGGGACAGCGATCAAGAGGCCCTTGGGGACTTGGGGTGGGCAGATGGAGACCAGACCCCCTAAAATGAAGAGGAGGGGTAGACCACCATGAGAGGAAAGCATGCTGTATGTAGCCTTTTTCCCTTGAGCTGCAACAAAAGAATCCTTCAATTCCCTGCCTGAGATGGGCTGATAGATCACCCCAGCCTGCAGGTAGGGGTCTGGGCAAACTTAGGAGCTCATGTAGCCCAACCTTCTCATTTTACACACTTTCAAACTGAGCCCCAAAGGTCATGACCTGCCCAAGGACCTAAGGGCCCTCCAGCCTGGGCAGTAAGGGAGCCCTTCTGGTTTGTCTGGCCTTCCCCAGCGTCTCCCTGTCCTGTGGTTCAAGAAGAGGAGGAGAGGGGCTGGGAATGTGGCTTTAGTGAGTGCTTGCCTTGCATGCATGAAGCCATGGATTTGATTCCTCAGCACCACATAAGCAGAAAAAGCCGGAAGTGGCGCTGTGGCTCAAGTGGTAGAGCGCTAGCCTTGAGCTGAAGAGCTGAGGGACAGCGCCCAGGCCCAGAGTTCAGACCCCACAACTAGCAAAAAAGAAGAAGAAGAAGGAGAAGAAGGAGGAGGAGGAGGAGAAGAAGGAGAAGAAGAAGAAAAGAAGAAGAAGAAAAGAAGAAGAAGAAGAAGAGGCTTTCCTGGTTTTCTTTTTGTGTGTGAATGCTAGGACTAGGATTTGAACTCAGGTCCTGGGCTCTGTCTCTTAGCTTTTCTTTCTTTCTTTTTCTCGAGGCTGGTGCTCTACTACTTGAGCCACAGCTCTGCTTCTGGCTTTTTGATGCTTCATTGGACATCAGAATCTCCAAGGGCCATTCCTGCCCTGGGCTGGCTTTGAACCTTGTTCTTCAGAACTCAGCCTCTCCTGAGTAGCTGGGGTTACAGGTGTGAGCCACAGGAACCCTGAGGAAAGAGAGATTTAAACCCAAACCTGCCTGAGCTGATCCAGTGTTCACTGTACTATTTTCAGAAGGGGTTAAAAAGAAATCCCTTGAGAACAGATCCTCGGGGGTAGGGTAGGATGGATGGATAGAGGATGGTGGGGAATGGAGAATAGCTTCGAACCCTGGTCTAGGTGGCATCTGATTCTGGGCAGGTGAGGTAGGGGGGCACTGTCTTCCCCTCCCCCATCATTACAGATGGCCCTGGCAGAGCAAGTTCTAGTCCTTTCTACCTGTGGGCACAGCTCACTTAGCTCAAGTAAAAGAAGTTGGGAGGTGGCTGGGGCTATTGGAAGTAGAGGTTCCCCTCCCCCGCTAGGGTCCCCCTGCTCCCCCTCCCCATTCTTGTTTCCCTGCATAATGATGCTGATTGCTCCACATCTGTCATAATTACTCTTTGTTTGAAAATTCAGAACAAATCGCAGGAGAGGATCTGGCAAGACTCAGAAGGCTCCTTCTCTCCAGGGGTCCAGGCAGGAGGAGGGGAGGTGTGTGTGTGTGTGTAAGGGAGGGGGGGAGCCATAATCAGCCTGGAGGAGCAGTAGCTACTGATTGTCCTTGTCCTGTCCCCTGGCTGGGGCCATAGCCACAGCCCCTAGGGTCCAGCGGCCTAAGACCTTAGGAGTTCAGTGCTTCCCCTCCCCCCTCGTCTCTGCCTGCCTAAAGGCTGGGAGACAGATGATCCTTCTTCACCCCAACCTGAGGGTCTGTGGTGGGTCCCCTGCCCTCCTGGCCCCACTGAACAATGGGTTGGGAGCAGCCTGCTTGGAAACAAAGCAGCCGGGCTGGGAAGGGGGAGGCTGTGTCTACTAAGGACTGAGGTTCTAGAATGGGTGGGATCTCTGGAATGAGGGGACCGTGACTTCTTGGGAGCATGCGCACAGAGCCATACTTTCTGAGAGACAGCCAGCACACAGCTGCTCCTAGTTCCTGCCCTGCTTCTACCTTAAAGCTCTTGGATTTTGGAGGTTCCAAATTCTGGTGTATGTGACCTCCTTATAAAGGCTGCTCCCAGCCGCGCACTAGTGGCTCACACTTGTAGTCCCAGTTACTCAGAAGGCTGAGATTTGAGGATTGCGGTTCAAAGCCAGCCCGGATAGAAAAGTCTGTGAGAAGGCTGGGAATGTGGCTTAGTGGTAGAGTGCTTGCCTTGCATGCATGAAGCCCTGAGTTCGATTCCTCCGTACCACATATACAGAAATAGCTGGAAGTGGCACTGTGGCTCAAGTGGTAGAGTGCTAGCCTTGAGCAAAAGAAGCTCAGGGACAGTGCCCAGGACCTGAGTTCAAGCCCAGGACTGGCAAAAAAAAAAAAAAAGGCTGTGAGATTCCTATCTCCAATTAACCACCCCCAAACCAGAAGTGGAGCTGTGGCTCAAAATGGAACCTATCCCATGGTAAAGTGATATGATGGTCTAGTTGCTCCTCCTTTCTTTCCTTCCTTTCTTCTTTCTCTTTTTCCTCTTCTTCCTCCTCCTCCTCTTCCTCTTCTTCTTCCTCCTCCTCATTCTCTTCCTCTTCCTCCTCCTCATTCTTTGTGTTGTTGAGCCAGTCCTGAGGCTTGAACTGAGGGCCTGAGCACTGTCCCTGAGCAGATTTTGCTCAAGATTAGCATTCTACCACTTGAGCCACAGCGCAATTTCCAGCTTTTTGGTAGTGTACTAGAGTTAAGAGTCTCATAAGCTTTTCTGCCCAGGCTGGCTTTGAACCATGATCCTCAGATCTCAGCCTCCTTGAGTAGCTAGGATTATAGACATGAGCCACCAGTGCCCAACTCTAGCTACTCTTTATAATGTCAAATTTCTAATTGGTTGAATGGGATTTGGGGTCTAATTTCACAACCAGACCTAAATAAGATCTTAGAAAACAGAAACATAGTGGTGTACAATATTTCCAGATCTTTTTCTGCCATCCTCAAACATGGTTTAGTAACTGTTATTTTTTTACTCATACATCTCACTTACTATATTTCCATTAAAAAAATCTCTTCATAGCTGGATACTGGTGTCTATAATTTTAAACTACTCAGGAGGCTGAGATCTGAGAATCACAATTCAAAGCCAGCCTAGGGAAGAAAAGATTGTGAGAGTCTAAGCTCCAGTGAACCAGGCCAAAGCCAGAAATAAACCTGAAGCTCAAGTGATAGAGTATCAAGGACAGCAAAAACAAGAGTTCAAGCCCCGAGTTCAAGCCCCAGTGCTGGTACACAGACATATTAAAAAAAAATCGCCTTCAGCTTAATTGTGGGTTTTTTTGTTTTTTTTTGGGTCCGGTCATGGGGCCTGAACTCTGGGCCTGGGCGCTGTCCCTCAGCTCTTCAGCTCAAGGCTAGCACTCTACCACTTGAGCCACAGCGCCACTTCCGGCTTTTTCCTTTTTGCTTATGTGGTGCTGGGGGATCGAACCCAGGGCCTCAGGCATGCAAGGCAAGGGCTCTACCACTGAGCCACCTTCCCAGCCCGGAATTAAGAGTGTTTTGAATTTCACTACCAGGTCAAGCTTCAAACTGGGATCCTTAGATCTCAGCCTCCTTAGTAGTTAGGATTACAGGCGTGAGCCACCAGCACCGGGCATTGTGTTTGTTTCAGATAGAGCCAGACCCCAGTTTCTCCTGCTTGGCCCTGCCCACCTTCTTCCTCCCCAGCTCCTCTCCCTGCTTTCATTGCTCTGTGCTTCATCCTGCCTTTCTTTTGAATCTTCTGGACTCTTCTCTCACCTGCTGGGCTCAGAATTCTGCTGCAGAGAGCAAAAAGATGGGGTTCAAAGAGTATCTTAAAAGAAGGGTCTCTTTTGCAGCCCCCCCCCTGCCCCTACCCTCACACACAGCAGGAGGCAGGCGGTCACTGAAAGGAGAGGAATCTGAGAACCTGGCCCCTGGCTAGGGTCTGTCTCAGAGCTGGACACTGACACTGACCATGGGTGGGTGGTGGGCAGCCCTGGGCCACTCTCTGGAATGCTGGTGTTGGGTTGCAAGGAGATGCTGGCGGTGATAATGGACAGGAACTGGACTTTCTGGTCTGGCTGCTGCCCCAAGGCCACTGGAATGTGAGGAGGGGGGGGACAGCGATCAAGAGGCCCTTGGGGACTTGGGGTGGGCAGATGGAGACCAGACCCCCTAAAATGAAGAGGAGGGGTAGACCACCATGAGAGGAAAGCATGCTGTATGTAGCCTTTTTCCCTTGAGCTGCAACAAAAGAATCCTTCAATTCCCTGCCTGAGATGGGCTGATAGATCACCCCAGCCTGCAGGTAGGGGTCTGGGCAAACTTAGGAGCTCATGTAGCCCAACCTTCTCATTTTACACACTTTCAAACTGAGCCCCAAAGGTCATGACCTGCCCAAGGACCTAAGGGCCCTCCAGCCTGGGCAGTAAGGGAGCCCTTCTGGTTTGTCTGGCCTTCCCCAGCGTCTCCCTGTCCTGTGGTTCAAGAAGAGGAGGAGAGGGGCTGGGAATGTGGCTTTAGTGAGTGCTTGCCTTGCATGCATGAAGCCATGGATTTGATTCCTCAGCACCACATAAGCAGAAAAAGCCGGAAGTGGCGCTGTGGCTCAAGTGGTAGAGCGCTAGCCTTGAGCTGAAGAGCTGAGG
>NW_012267227.1:2255034-2257663 GCF_000151885.1 Dipodomys ordii
TGGCTTTTTTCTTTTTGCTTATGTGGTGCTGAGGAATCGAACCCAGGGCCTCGAGCATGCAAGGCAAGCGCTCTACCACTGAGCCACCTTCCCAGCCTGGGTTTCATCTTTTCGTATGTGGTCTTAACTGGCATCCTCCATCTCCTACTCTGTGTGCGTGCATGTGTGTGTGTGTGTGTGCGTGTGTGTGTGTGTGTATGTACACATACTCCTGTGTACTGGTACTGGGGCTTGAACTCAGAGCCAAGGCACACTCCTTTAACATTTTCCACTCAAGTCTGGTGTTCACATTTGAGTCACACCTCACATCTGGACTTTTGCTGGTCAATTGGAAATCAGAATCTGTCTCTTGCTTTGTCTGTGCAGGCTGGCTTTGAACCTAGATCCTTAGATCTCAGCCTCCTGAGCAGCTAAGATTATTGGCATAAGCCATCAAGCACCAGGCCCCTTTGACTTTTTTTTGTCGGTCGTGGGACTTGAACTCTGGGCTTGGGCACTGACGCTTAGCTCTTTAGCTCAAGGCTAGTGCTCTACCACTTGAGCCACAGTGCCTCTGTTTTTTTTTCTGCTTATGTGGTGCTGAGGAATCGAACCCAGGGCCTCATGCATGCAAGGCAAGCACTCTACCACTGAGCCACCCACTCCCCCCCCCTCTGGCTTTTTGAGTAGTGGACCATTTTCCGAAGTATAAGATATCCAAAGATTAGATCTCCAGGCACTGTTGCTGAAGTGTGGTCTGACCACAAAGGCACAGATATCGCAATATTGAGTGACAATTCTATTTGGCATTTGGGTTCCAGCGATCTTAGTCATCTTGTAAAATGAAACCACTTGCCTGTAAGACATTAGAATGGTCTTTGATCTGCAACTAACTAGCTGTTGTTTCCTTGAATAAATCCTTTTTCTCTCCAGAAAAGCTGACATTAAGCATCATTCCTTGGAGTCCCTGGGTCCTGGAAAGGGGAGGCTGGAGGTGGGAGAAAGAGGGAGGTCAGATTGACTGGGTGCCGGGCCTCCAGCCTGTACCCCATGCACGCACAGCAGTTCTCCTTTTAGCTCTTTGTTTTGTTCTGGAGTTCCCTAAACTGGCTAACGAGGCAGATTGTGCATTGCACAGTAGTTTGCAGCAGCAGCAGGTGTTAGAAAGTCAAGCAGCTTAAGGTCCTCAAGACTTAGGTGGAGGAAATATGACTATGATGAAGATTTGGTTAGGAGCGTTATTAAGAAAAACATAATGATCACATCTGGGGTTCTGAGCAGGGTTAAATTAAACTCGGATTCTAGATTGGGTTGAGGCTTATACTTAAAATTCTGAAAGCAGGCTTTTCGTGGAGCACTGTTAATAGCTAGTGATTGCTAACACTGAACAAGGTCCAGCAGGGCCAGGAACTATTGGACAGTTGCTCCAGAATAGAGCAGAATGGAACAGAATGCTGTTCCTTTTCATTATTGTTATCATTAAGGGTTACCATTTCACAATCCAGGTAATACATATATTTCTCTTTTGGACAATATCACCCCTTTCTTCATTTTCCTCCACTTCCCTCCTCCTGTCCCTGAATAGTTCATTTTCCAGTCTTTTTTTCTTTTTTGGCTTAGTACTAAGCCCTAGTGCTTGAACCTGGGGCCTGTATGCTGTCCCTTTGCTTTTTTTGTCCAAGGTTGGTGCTTTACCACTTGAGCTACGGCTCTACTTCTGGCTTTTTGCTAGTTAATTGAAAATGAAAGGCTCATAGACTTTCCTGCCCAAGCTGGCTTTGAATAGCAATCCTCAAACCTCAGCCTCCTGAGTAGCTAGAACTCTAGGCAAGAGCACTGGTGTTTGGTAGTATTTGATCTTTGATCTTTTGACAAACCTGAAAGAACATGGGCCATGCTTATAACATAGACATAATCTAAGGCCTATAAGGAGGCACTCAGAGGTGCAAGCTTCTAACAAAACAGGATATACAGAAGAGAGGAATAATAAAGCAGGTTAGTACTTAAATGAGCAAAGCTCAAAACCTCTGTCCTGATCCTATCTGATTCCTACCTAAGTACTCCAAGGAACAGAACAGAAAGACATACTATTTCCTGATCTTTGGATCATCTTTGGAAACTCTTCCCCATTCTCCAGAGAAACTTGCTGGAGTTGATAGTTGGGAGGAAAAAAGCCAGGCACTGGAGACGCACCCTTGTAATCCTAGCTACTTGGGAGGTTGAGATCTGAGGGTCTTGGTTCAAAGCCAGCCTGGGACAGGAAAGTCTATGAGACTCTTATCTCCAATTAACCACCAAAAAGCCAGCTGTGGCTCAAGTGGAAAAGTGCTAGCATTGAATATAAAAAGCTAAGGGACAATGCCAGGGACAATGCCAGGCTCTGAGTTCATGCCCCAGGAGTAGCACAAGTGGAGGGGGGGGAGAAGAGGGGGAGAAGGTGGCGGTGGTGGTGAAGGGCTGATGTAACTGTCAGAACCAGTACAATGTTCAGCTTCCCAGCCCCCATCATGGTTTTTTTTTAGCTCTGATTGCCTAGCTGCGCTACCTCCATATAGGTAAGAAATGTCTGGCTCAGTTTTCATTGGTGCTAGCCTTGAGCTGAAGAGCTGAGGGACAGCACCCAGGCCCAGAGTTCAGGCCCCACGACTGG
>NW_012267227.1:2258810-2264114 GCF_000151885.1 Dipodomys ordii
ACCTCAAGTGCTTTTCTCCTTTTTTGAGTCCTGGGAGTCAAAGGGCACGGAGGGGGGAGGGGAGGGGAGGGGCCGCCGGACACAAAGCGCTGACCTCCGCCGAGCCCAGCAGATGGTCCCACTTACTCAGTGCGCTCTCAGGGCCCCAGGCTCGGGCCCTGACCCCGGTCTGCCCACCCCCAGATGCCTCAACTGAGAGATCCCCCTCCCCCTCCCCGGCTTTCTCCATCCTCTCCCCCACACACACACTCCCTTCCCTTGGCCTCCCATCCCCACCACCCCCCCTCTTGGAATCCGACTGCTCCAATCTGCCAAGCCTCCAGCTAGACTTGTAGGGGGACCGGGCTGAGAATCTGCCATCCCTGTGGGGATTCTTAACCCGGGGGTGGGGGTGGGGGGCTCCAGGTGACTCAGGCCTGTCATCCTAGCTACCCACAGGAGGCTCAGATCTGAAGATCGTGGTTCAAAGCCAACCTGGGCAGGAAAGTCTTTGAGAGTCTTATCTCCAATGAACTACCAAAAAGCCGAATGTGTTAGAGCTGTGGCTCAAGTGGTAGAGAGTCATCCTTGAGCAGAAAAGCTCAGGGACAGTGCCTAGGCCTGGAGCTCGCGATCCCACTCACTACTTAAAGCCAGATTCCTGGATTTAGATGCAGAGACTAAGGTAGAGAATTAGTTGGTTGGTTGAGGAGGAGGGAGGGACAAGACATTGTCTAAACCTGGGAATTTGAGTGGAAGATGATTTGGGATTGGTCCGCCCCCCCTCCCCCAGGGCCGTGTGACCCTTCAAGTCAGTGTCCAGGCAAGTTCTTGGCCCTGGAAGCAGAAAGGTAAAATTACCCTTCAAGGACTCAAAGGCTGCAGGTATGTGAGCAGCAGACTCTTACTAAGACAGTCTGAAAAGGGCTAGAGAGCATTGCTACAGGCAATGCACAGTTAGGAGTTCTGCTTTCTTTGGGGGATGTGGAGGAAGGCAAGTGCGTGTAGAGAGAATCCAGCAAAAAGTTCTGGGCTGACAGTTGGCAAAGGCAAAGGAACAACTTCATGCGTGCAGTGCTAGTTACTTAGGAGGCTGAGATGCACAGGATGGAGATTTGAAGCCAGGAGATTTTATGGCTGAGATGTAGAGGATAGAGGTTTGAGTCCCAGGACTCCATTTCCAATGAACTAGCAAAAAGCTGGGCTGGAGGCTTGGTTCAAGTGGTAGAGCACCAGCTGAACAAGCAAGCCCAGGGAGAGTATGAATTCCTGAGTTAAAGTAGCAATAAACAGCATATTCAAGGAGACATGCGTAGCTCACACGGACAGCCCTCGACTATGAAATCAGCTGGCTTTTAAACTTCCGGTTTTCTGGTGGTTAATTGGAGATAAGAGTCTCAGGTGAGGTAGGGGGGTAGGGAATGTAGCTTAGTGGTACAGGGCTTGAAGCTTGAAGTTTATGTACCACATAAACAGAAAAAGCCAGAAGTAGAGCTATGGCTCAAGTGGTAGCGTGTAAACCTTGAGCAAAAAGCAGCTCGAGGACAGTGCCCAGGCCCTGAGTTCAAGCCCCAAGATTGGCAACAAAAAAAAAAAAGTACAAGAAAAGGAGTGGAATTCTCCAAATGAGTCTTATCAATCTTCAAATGTTGCCATTCTATAAGCAGCCAAGAAACTGTATGAGCTCCCCACAGATGGACTTTCCTCTCCATCTCCAAAAAGTGAGACTTATTCTGGAGAGTTTTGGTAAGGACATTTAGGCTTAGTGTTGAGTTATAGAGATTCTGTTTATACTTAGAGAATAGCAAAATGTCCATTCACTTTATCTAATGTCCTAATTCCTTGTGTGTGTGTGTGTGTGTGTGTGTGTGCACGCCAGTAATGAGGCTTGAACTCAGGACCTGGGTGCTACCCCTAAGTTTTTGTATTCAAGGTTGGTACTCTCCCACTTGAACCATGGCTCATCTCTGCTTTTTAGTGGTTAATTGGAGATAAGAGTCTCACAGACTTTTCTATCCAAGCTGATCTTGAACCTTGATCCTTAGATCTCAACCTCCTAAGTAGCTAGGATTATAGTCATGAGCCTCTGACACCTGGCCTCAAAATCTTAATGTGTGAATGGACCTTGGGGATTATTTTGTACATCCTCTCTCCCTTCCTTTTACAGACGAGAAAGCTTCAGTTGAAGTTGAGGCCAAGCTAGTCCAGAGCTCAGCTTGCCTCTCCCTGAACTAAGCTCTCTCCTGTTAACCCTTACCAATCCTAATGATATAAGGGCTCTGGAAATTTAGGGGCAGTATCTTTTTTGTTGAGTTGTCCCCATGGTCATGTGAAAGCAATTTATTTAATAGTTCCCAGCCGGGTTCCCCGCACCAGGCGCCCTTCCCCTTCCCCCCCTTCCGGGAGGTGAGGGAGATCAGGTATCCTGTCCAAAGCAACGGAAGTGAAGGATATTCTGGATACTCTGGGACTGGGCAGGTTTACGTAAGGAAGATTGGTGACCCTGACACTAGTAGACATGTAGTTTGGTGGAGAAAGGTTCTGCTGAGCCTGGACGTTGTCAAATCCAAGGCAGGGTGATTCCTAAATTGACTCCCATAACCTGACCTGCAGCCTGCCTGCTACTTAGAAGTAGAGCACCTTCCAGGTGGCAGCTACATGCCACTGTGGTTTGTTAATGTTTTTGTTTTTATATTTTCTTTTTGTGTGTGTGCTGGTTCTTGGGCTTGAACTCGAGGCCTGGGCGCTGTCCCTGAGTTTTTGTTTTTTCTGCTTAAAGTGAATGTTCTAGTACTTAAGCAATGGCTCCACTTCTAGCTTTTGGGGTGTTTTGTGTTTTGAAGGGAAGGAGGAGAGATAAGAGTCTCAGGAGCTTTCCTGCCTGTGCAGGTTTTGAACTATGATCCTCAAACCTCAGCCTCCTGGGAAACTAGGATAACAGGCATGAGCCTCCAACACCCAGCTACTTCTGTTTGTTTTGTTTTTGTATTGTTTAGTTATTTGTTTTTGTGCCAGCATAGGGTCTGGAACTCAAGGTCTTTCAATCTACCTTGGCCAATTTTTTTGCTCCAACAAAAAATTTTTTGCTTTACACCTTGAGCCACAGCTCTATTTCCAGCTTTTTGCTGGTTCACTGGAGATAAGAGTCTCATAGACTTTGCTGCCCAGGTTGGCTTTGAACCGGGATCCTCAGATCTCAGCCTCCTGAGTAACTAGGATTATAGGTATGAGCCTTTGGTGCCCCTGAGCTTGATAGTAGAATATTTGTGAGTACAGTAATCATTATGCATTAGTTGCACTCTATAGAACTACCAAACCCTGGTGAAGTCCAAGTGAAGCTCCTTGTATAATGGCATCTCAGAATGTGGAGAAGAATGGTGGTGTGAGGTCTGAGATATTGATGTGGGCCTGTGTGTTTTCCTATGCAAATGTCCACAGACCTCACCAGCCATTTTTACCACTGAGCCACCTTCCCAGCTCACCAGCCTTTTTTTTTGGGTCCGGTCGTGGGGCCTGAACTCTGGGCCTGGGCGCTGTCCCTCAGCTCATCAGCTCAAGGCTAACGCTCTACCACTTGAGCCACAGCGCCTCTGTTTTTCTTTTTGCTTATGTGGTGCTGAGGAATCGAACCCAGGGCCTCAGGCATGCAAGGCAAGCGCTCTACCACTGAGACAACTTCCCAGCCCATCACCAGCCATTTTTGAGTAGCATTGGGATCCATCTTTTTTTATCCAGTGCAGCTGAGATATAGAAAAGACCATTAAGTTGGCCTGGAGTTTGATTACCCTAAGTTCAAATGCTTTCCATAGCTCTTGTGTGATCCTTCAAATTACTTTACCTCTCTGTGCGCTGGAAGAACTGGCAATTATCCCTCCCAACCTGAGAGGTCATATGGAGGAGGAGACATCCACCATGTGGCCCAGTGGCTTTTGCATTCCTAAGTCTGGTGGCTCATCACGGTTCAGAGCTAGCCACGCCAGACAAATCCATGAGACTTGATCTCCAATTAACCCGCCAAAAGCTGGAGTGTGGCTAAGTGATAGAGCACCAGCCTTGAGGGGGGGAAATGCTAAAGAAGAGCATGAGTTCAAGACCCATGACAAGCACATAAAAAAGGGAGAGGAGGGCAGGGGCTACTGGGCAGGTGGCTCAGTGGTAGAGTGCTTGTTTTGCATGCCTGAGGCCCTGGGTTCGATTCCTCAGCACCACATAAGCAGAAAAAGCTGGCAGTGGTGCTGTGCGGCTCAAGTAGTAGAATGCTATCCCTGAGCTCAGGGACAGCACCCAGGCCCAGAGTTCAAGCCTCACAACCAACAACAACAAAGAAAAGAGAGCGGGGTGGGGCCATATTATGGTAGCAGTAACTAAAATTCTGGTGCATTTCCCTTCTGATTGTTTCTGTAGGGATGTAAGCCCAGAGTACTACCCAATAGTCAGTCCCTTTCTGCTGGTGATACAGACTGGGCTGACCCTTAAGTAGGACAAGTGACTCAGTTTCCCAATCAAACCACAGGCCCTGGGCTCTGACTCATTGCCTGGTGAGGTGAGGGTGGGGGGGGGGAGGAGGAGGATAAAACAGGGCAGAGCCGTCTGAAATGGGGACACTGCTTTTGAAAATCTCACAGTGAGACTGTACGTGGAGCAAGGGGGTGCTTCTTTCTTCCTTACCCCAATTCTCAGGAGGCCATGAGCAACCCACCCCCAGGAAGGCTGTGCGCTTACTAGACCAGTATCTCCTCCTGTCACACTTCGCCCCCCTCCTCAGAAGATAGGAAGGAGAGGGGAGGCGCTGGCTGGATCAGAAGGAAGAACTGGAGTCTCTCAAGTGGGCTCTGCATGGCTCAAGCCCAGGGGGGCTACTGAGAGCACCCCATTATCTCCCCTACAGCCCTGTCTTTGACTTACTATGGAATCAAAGGTTCTGTGCTGCTCTGTGTTAGTGCTTCATGTCTGCAATCCTAGCTACTTAGGAGGCTGAGATCTGAGGATCTCAGTTCAAAGCCAGCCCAGGGAAGGAAAGTCCATGATGAGACTCTTACCTCCAGTTAACCACTGCAAAACCGGAAGTGGAGCTGTGGCTCAAAGTGGACTGGAAATGTGTCTTAATGGTATACAGTGCTTGCCTAGCATGCAGGAAGTCCTGGGTTGGGTTCCTTAGTACCTCATACACAGAAAAAACTGGAAATGGAGCTGTGGCTCAAATGGTAGGAGTGCTAGCCTTGAGCTTAAAGAAGCTCAGGGAGGGGCTGGGAAGGTGGCTCAGTGGTAGAGCGCTTGCCTTGCATGCCAGAGGCCCTGGGTTCGATTCCTCAGCACCACATAAGC
>NW_012267227.1:2265424-2266634 GCF_000151885.1 Dipodomys ordii
CTCATGCATGCAAGGCAAGCGCTCTACCACTGAGCCACCTTCCAGCCCCCACTACTGCTTTCTGGTGGGTCTAGTGGGTTTCAGTAAAGGGCAGAGCGTCCCTTTGTGCCTCATTCAGCAGGTGTTTTAACTACACCTCAGAGAGCCACATCCAACACCCGCAATGAGCCTGACCAATAAAAACATGAGTTTATAGGCTTCATAAACATTTTACTAGAGAAATCAAGGCCTCTATTACCCAGTGGCCTCTTCTAACTGACAGCTTGTCTACTGGGGCTTCTATGAAGCCCCTGGGCAGGGAGGAAGATAGTGGAGACCACACTGTAGTTCTACCAGCTTCCCTTTTGCCCCCCAGAAGACACCCCCCACACACCCCTTTTACCATCTCATCCCTGCAGCTTTCTTTCCTCCAACTCTCCAAGGCCTGAGGCTTCTTTCCCTAATTCTTACTGCTTTATCTTCCCTGTGGATGGCTGATACCCTTGAGGGAAGTTACCTACCTCTTTCCTGGCTCCCAGCCCTGTTTTGAGACCTCTCAGCTCCTTTTTATGTTCCTTTTTTTTTTTAATGTGGTAAATAGCACCATGAAACTCCTTTTTACAATTAATACATGCTAATAAATTTAAGTCAGGCACTGTGGCTCTCGTGTCTGTAATCCTAGCTACTCAGGAGGCTGAAATCTGAGGATTGAGGTTTGAAGCCAGCAGACAAAGCTGAGAGATTCTTATCTCCCATTAACCAGCAAAATAAATAAATAGATAGATAGATAAATGGAAAATCAAGAAGGAGAGCTGTGGCTCAAGTGGTAAAGTGCTATCCTGGATGGAGAAAACTAACCAGTAAAAGTGCAGCAGTGGAGCGCACTGGACTGGAAAGTGAACTATACAATTCATGGGTGGAGATGAGAGGGAGGGACCGGAAGAGAGTGTGGGAACAGAAGACAATGTATGAAAGGTAATGTATTCATTACCTGACTCGTGTAATTGTAATCTCTCTGTAGGTACATCACCTCTATAATAACAGTAAAGTAATTTTTTTAAAGCCAACCAGGAGTACAAGACCCTGAAATCAAGTCCTAGTACTGGCACAAATTTTTTTTGTTTTTTTTGGGGGGTCCAGTCATGGGGCCTGAACTCTGGGCCTGGGCGCTGTCCCTCAGCTCTTCAGCCCAAGGCTAGCGCTCTACCACTTGAGCCACAGCGCCACTTCC
>NW_012267227.1:2267379-2271090 GCF_000151885.1 Dipodomys ordii
GTCCTAGGCGCTGACCCTGAGCTTCTTTTGTGCAAGGCTAGCACTCTACCCCTTGAGCCACAGCTCTACTTCCAGCTTCTTGGTAGTTTGTTAGAAATAAGAGTCTCATGGACTTTCTCCTACCTAGGCTGGTTTTGAGATCCTCAGATCTCAGCTTCCTGAGTAGCTGGAATTACAGGTGTGAGCCACCAGTGCCCCGCTGAAACTGGTCCCCGTATACTGGCAAGCCCCACAAGTCGCTTGTGCCCTGGTGGGACTCAGTTTTTCCATCTGTCTGAGGCTTTCTCTCCCCCTGCAGCACACTGACCATTTCCGGAATCGGTCCTGAAGACGAGGCCATCTATCAATGCGTGGCTGAGAACAGTGCGGGCTCCTCTCAGGCCAGCGCCAGGCTGACCGTGCTGTGGGCTGAGGGGCTGCCCGGGCCCCCTCGCAATGTCCGGGCTGTCTCAGTATCATCCACTGAGGTCCGGGTGTCCTGGAGCGAGCCACTGGCCAACACCAAAGAGATCATCGGCTACGTCCTGCACATCAGGAAAGCTGCAGGTAGGTCCTGTGCGTGGAGAAGGTTCTGTTTCCTCATCTTCTCCATCCTGTGGGTCCTGCCCTAGTGCCTTTCTTTCCTTCTGCCCCCTGTTCTTTGCCCACACCCGTATTTTATCATTGCTGCCAAGACTCCCTTCTGGGCTGGGAAGTTGGCTCAGTGGGAGAGTGCTCGCCTAGCATGCATGAAGCCCTGGGTTCGATTCCTCCTTACCACATACACAGAAAAAGCCAGAAGCGGAGCTGTGGCTCAAGTGGTAGAGCGCTAAGCTCAGGGACAGTGTCCAGGCCCTGAGTCCAAGCCCCAGGACTGGCAAAAAATAAAAATAGAGACTCCCTCTTGTCTCTTATGCGTTCCCTGCCCCAATCTTTCCTCTCCAGATCCTCCCCAGCTAGAGTATCAGGAAGCTGTGAGCAAGAGCACCTTCCAGCACCTGGTGAGCGACCTAGAACCTTCCACGGCCTACACCTTCTACATCAAGGCCTACACGCCAAGAGGGGCCAGCTTAGCCTCTGTCCCCACCCTAGCAAGCACCCTGGGGGAAGGTGAGACCATAGCTTCACAGGATGACGAACCACCCCAGATATGTGGTAAGGTTGGGTACTGTACCTGGTACCTGGTCCTGAGGCTGGGTAGGTGTCGTCCACTGAGGTTCTATTTGGAGGAAGGAATGTTTTCTTTTATGTTCTGGTGTGCCCAGCCAGGCACACTGGTGGCTCACGCCTGTCATCCTAGCTACTCAGGAGGTAGAGATCTGAGGATCGAGGTTTGAAGCCAGCCTGGACAGGAAAGTCTGTGAGATTCTTATCTCCAAGGAATCACCGAAAAATCCAGAAGGGGTACCCTGGCTCATGTGTGCTAGCACACTAGCCTTGAGCAAAAGGAACTCAGGGACAGGGTCCAGGCCCAGAGTCCAAGACCCAGGACTGGCTAAGTAAATAAATAAATGAAATTATGTGCTGGTCCTGGAACTCTGGGCCTGGGTGCTGTCCTTGAGCAATTTTGCTCAAGGCTAGCACTCTGCCACTTGAGCTACAGCTCTACTTAAGGCCCTTGGGTGGTTAATTGGACGTCAGAGTCTCACCAACTTTCCTGCCTGGGCTGGCTTTGAACCGCGATCCTCAGATCTCAGCCTCCTGAGTAGCTAGGATTACAGGCGTGAGCCACCAATGCCCGGCAGTGCCTTCTTTTCGAATTCATGGAATGGGGTAGTTTGAGGAGTCAGTACATGCTCTCGGTCAGAGGCCAGCGAGCTGGCAGGTTCTTGGGGGGCGGGGGAGTCTGGGTCACAGGGAGGAGGTGGAAAGGTAGAGCCATGACTGGAACCCTCACATCCGGGTCTCCTCCCGCAGCCCCTGCCCCACCTCCATTGTCCGTGCGCGTGCTGAGCATCAACTCTTTGCAGTTGCTCTGGGAACCCTGGCCCAGGCTGGTCCAGCGCGAGGGTGGCTTTAAACTGTTTTACCGCCCAGCCAGCAAGGGCTCCTTCACCGGTCCCATCCTGCTGCCAGGGACGGCTTCCTCTTACAACCTCAGCCAGCTGGGTGAGTGAGGGGTACAATCAGGGGCTGGGTGGGGGCAGCATGCCGTCCTATCAGGACGGGGCTGCCTACTAGAGATGGGGTAGTCTCTCAGCATCCCTGTGTTCCCCAGACCCCAGTATGGTGTATGAGGTGAAACTGCTTGCCTATAACCAGCACGGAGAGGGTAATGCCACCGTCCGCTTTGTGTCTTTGAGAGGAGCATCTGAGAGAACAGGTAAGGGCTGGTGGGGGGGGGGCAGCAGATGGCACTCAGGAAGTCCAGGGCAGGCAAGCAGGCAAGGTAGGAGGGTGACACGGCTCAGATCTGTGTGACCTTGATCGTATGGTTTCACCTCTCCAAACCCCAGTGTTCTGTAGAAAACAGGGATGACGGCCGGGCATTGGTGGCTGAGGCCTGTCATCCTAGCTATTTAGGAGGCTGAGATCTGAGGATCATAGTTCAAAGCCAGCCCAGTCAGGAACATTGATGAGCCTCTCATCTCCAATTAACTAGCAGAAAACCAGAAGTGGTGCTGTGGCTCAAGTGGTAGAGCGCTAGCCTTGAGCTGAAGAGCTGACGGACAGTCCAGGCCCAGAGTTCAAGTCCTACAACTGACAAAAACAAACACACACAAACAAAACCAAGGGTAACATTACCTACGGTGGGTCCCAGAGAACAAAACTCAAGAGTCTGGTTAAGGGATGAGGAGTCCCTAGAAGCAAGGATCTGTGAATCTCTGAGGCCAGGAAAGATCCCCAGCCCCAATCTGTGCCTGTCCCCTTCCCTCCAGCCCTGAGCCCACCCTGTGACTGCCGGAAGGAAGAAGCCACCAATCAGACATCCACCACGGGCATCGTCATCGGCATCCACATCGGGGTCACGTGCATCATCTTCTGTGTTCTCTTCCTCCTGTTTGGCCAAAGGGGCAGGTGGGCTCGGGGTCAGGAGAGGGGCCGGTCTGGGGTGGGACTTGGGGTGGGCAATGAGGAAAAGCCCTAGCAAGGAGACTATTTGGGGTTCAGTCCTCTCTTGTCTCTATTCCTTTTCCTCTGCTTCTCCCTGGACCGCCCCCCACCCTAACTTCTGGCTCCCCCTTTATTAGGGTCCTCTTGTGTAAGGATGTGGAAAACCAGCTCTCTCCCCCCCAAGGTCCCCGCAGCCAGAGGGACTTGGCCCTGAATGGAGGGAGACAGGGAGAGAGGAGCCAGCTGGGCCGCGAGGAAAAGCACGTGGATGCCAAGGAGTTGGAGCAACTGTTCCCTCCAGCCATGGGCGGGGGGCAGCCTGGGCCTCGGACTATGGTAAGTGCTCAGGGCTCCCCTCCTGCTTTCCTATGTCTGATTATTTATTTACTTATATGTTTATTTGTTTATATATTTAGGTGCTGGTCCTGGGCTTGAACTCAGGGCCTGGGCACTGTCCCTGAGCTCTTTTGGCTCAAAGCTAGGAGTACTCTTATCATTTTGAGCCACAGCACCACTTCCGATTTTCTGGTGGTTGGTTGGAGATAAGAGTCTCCGGCTGGGAAGGTGGCTCAGTGGTAGAGTGCTTGCCTTGCATGTTTGAGGCCCTGGGTTCGATTCCTCAGCACCACATAAGCAGAAAAAGCCAGAAGTGGTGCTGTGGCTCAAGTGGTAGAGCGC
>NW_012267227.1:2271140-2277519 GCF_000151885.1 Dipodomys ordii
CTTTTTTCTTTTTGCTTATGTGGTGCTGAGGAATCGAACCCAGGGCCTCATGCATGCAAGGCAAGCGCTCTACCACTGAGCCACCTTCCCAGCCCTGGCACAATTTTTTTTAACATTTTACAACTTAATGTGAATGGATATGAGTGTTTAATAGATAATATATCAGGGTGGGGGCATGTGGTTCACATATGTAATCCTAGTTTCTCACCAAGCTGAGATCTGAGGATCATGGTTTGCTCCAGCAGGAAAGTCTATGAGACTCTTTGATAAACTATCAAAAAGCCAGAAGTGAGGCTGTAGCTCAAATGATTAGAGTGCTAGCCTTGAACACAAAATTTTAGGGGCAGTCTAGGACTGTGGCTCAGTGGTAGAGTGCTTGCCTAGCATGCATGAAACTCTTGGTTCGATTCCTTAGTGCCACATACACAGAAAAAGCCAGAAATGGCGCTGTGGCTCAAGTGGTAAAGTGCTTAGCCTTGAGCAAAAAAGAAGCTCAGGGATAGTGCCCAGGCCCTGAGTTCAAGTCCCAAAACTGGCAAAAAAAAATTATTGTTAAAAATAATAATTCTTTCTGAGCTACCTAAAGAAGGGGCTTGGTTTCCAGAAGGATGTTGGCCCAGGAGAAGTGGTACATACCACTGAAAGGACCTTTGGAAGAGTCTGGCTCCCAGCCCCCCTCCTGAGTGACTGGGGTGGGGGGGGGAGGGGGGGCTTCGGCCCCTCAGATCCCCAGTGCCATTAGCTTTTGCAAAGTCTAGGTTTTGAACTTTCCCTCCCAATGCGCCCAGCCCTCACCCCCCAGCTCTTTTTATCATCACACACCGGATAGAAGTCTGGCTGTAGTCAAAAGGTGGGAGGCCTCTGCTTCCTTCCCAGAGCTGTGCCCTGACCTTTGGCTGCCCCTTCCTGATTCCCCACCCCCACCCCCCCAGCCTGTCTAATCAGATCCAGGCCTGACCTCCACAGAGGTCCTGGGCCAGGAGAGAAGGTCTCTGTCCTCCACTAAGCAGCCCTCCATCCGCCTGCCTCTCAGGAGATCCCTCCCCTCTGGGTGATTTATAGGGGTGTTTAGGAGTGTTTCCTGCCACTTCCTGCTCCTGGCCAATCCAAAGATTGCTGGGCTACGCTCTACCCCTTCCCCTGCCCCCCACCTTGGTTTGGTGGTAGAGCCCAGAGAGGCCCAGAGATTTCCTTCCTACTGATTGCCTGAAATATGAAATAGCACTAGTGTGGGCTACAGACATGGGGCTACCCCACAGGAATGGATCTATACTTAAATCCTTACCTACTCAGGTCTCTCAGATGACTTGTTGAGGCCCCGCCCTCAGCCCATCTTCTCAGGTAGCCCAGGAATCCTTTCTATAGAAAGACACCAGAAGAGACCATCCCTAGCCCCCAGCTCTGCTAACTCAAACCAGAGCAAGAACAGAATGATTCTTACTATTGATTTTTTTTTTTTTTTTTTGGTGCCAGTCCTGGGGCTTTAACTCAGGGCTGCTGTCCCTGAGCTTTTCTGCTCAAGGTTGGCTGCCCCGCTACTACTTGAGCCATAGCTCCACTTCTGGCTTTATTGGTGCTTATTTGGAGATAAAAGAGTCTCAAGAACTTGCCCTGCCCAGGCTGGCTTCCTTCTATGATCCTTAGATCGCAGCTTCCTGAGTGGCTAGGATTACAGGTGTGAGCCACCACGCCTGCCTTCCGCAGTGTAGTTGTGAGTTACCTTCTGTAACTGCTCAGTAGAGGCCGGACTTCTCCATACCAGCCCCCCTGAGTAGCAGCCGCCGCTTTGCACTCTCCTCCTCTCCTCCGTGGGAGCCCAGGATGGGAGCTGGAGACACAAAAGGCCTGACTTCTTAATGAGGCGGCATCTGTACTCAGCAGAGCTATTAGTCCCTGCCCCAAGTCCCTGGGGGCTTCCAACTCCTCTCCAGCTGGAGTGAGGAGGAGGGGGCAAACAGCTCCCTAATACCCACAGGGGCCAGTCCCCCACACCCACCCCCCAGGGTACAGATTGGAAATCTTGAGCCTGGGTGTCTTCTCCATTCTTTTCGCCTGTGTGTTGTCAAGGGTCCAAGGGAGCCCTTTTCCCAAGCCCCCGGACTGACCTGCTGGCATTGTGTGTACTTGCACACGCCAGTCCTGGGGCTTGAACTCAGGGCCTGGGCACTGTCCCTGAGTTTTTGTGCTTCAGGTAAAGCCCCAGCGTTACTTCCAGCTTGTTTTCCTGAAGTTTCATTGGAGTTAAGAGTCTCAGGAACTTTTCTTGCCTGCGTTGGCTTTAAACCACGATCCTAAGATCTGTGTCCTGAGTAGCTAAGATTACAGACACACTACACCAGTGCCTGGCCCTGCTGGCCTTTGGCCAGCCGTGGCCTTTGACTTGGGGCTGGGCAGGCTTGACCTCCCAGTGTACTCTGGGAATTCTCTCACCAAGCCAGTTGGGGGTACCAGCTGGGTGTCCCCTTTGAGAGGGACCAAGGGCACTGTTTCTAATAGCTTGGCTTGCATTGAGACATTTGTGATTGATCACCTATCTAGTCCAGGAACTACACACCGGCTATAGGGAGATGTCAGACTCAAACCCCCTGACGGGCACAATCAGGGTACGGGAGACACTGCTGAACACACAGAGCCCCCCGCCCATGTGTGCAGAGAGCCACACACCCCTCAGCCACCCTCCCCAGAGGCTCCCTCAAAGAAGAGGAAGCAGAGCCCGAGATTTTTTTTTTATGCATGTTTATATTTAATGAACCCCATGCAAATGAGACAGAGAACAGTCACAAAGGAGCCAGCCCCCAGAGACTCTGTGTAGGGCACAAAGACTCTTGCCTTTCTGGAAGTCTTGGAGTCTAGAACAGGCCTGTGGATCACAGGGTATGGGGACCCCAAGGAGGGCTGGCCTGGTCACACATCAGAGAGCCAGGATCGAGGGGAACTGGTGTCCCTCTGCTGGGGTGGGAGAAGGGCTTCTGGAAGGGGGGGAGGGAGGGAGGGAGGGAGAGAGAAGACCCAGTTTGATGGAGCGCCGAGGGGAGGGGCTGCCGTCTGGACAGATGGTGTCCCGCCTTCCTGCACTTGATGCAAAGTGGATTTTAATGAAATCTCAGCCCTGGTGCTGAGCTGGTTGCCTGTGTGGGAGGGGAGGGGCTCCCTAGAGTGGGAAAGCGGGGGAGGGGGACCACTTAACCAGCCTCAAACTGGAGGGCAAAGGGATCCATCAGAGCCCCTCTCGCAAGGGCTTTACAGATGAGAGTTGAAGTGTGAGTTCAGATTCTCGTCTCCCCTTCCCCCACCCCCAAAGGTGGGGAGGGAGAGCGTGAATATTTATAACACATTGAAATGTAGATGGGTAGGTTTGACAGCCTTCTGAGGGGGCCTGTCACCTTGGATAGACGCACCCTGATTTCTAGGGGGGGGGACATAAAGAAACTGCAAAGGAGTCAGGCGCTGGTGATGGCGCACTCCTACAATCCTAGCTACTCAGGGAGATCCAATCTGAGGAACCTGGTTCAAATCCAGCCTCGGCAGGAAAATGCCTGAGATTCTTTTTTTTTTTTTTTGAATAATAAAATAGAAACCTTTATTACATTTTGCATATCTTTTAAAATATGAAAAACAAAGGGGGCAAAAAGTTTTAAAACTATTTTTTACAGATGTTTCTTATCTCTGATGAGCTACCAAGAAAGCTGGGCGTAGAGCTGTGGCTTAAGTGATTGGGTGCCAACCTTGAAAAGAAAAAGCTAAGGGACACCGGGCGCTGGTGGCTCACGCCTGTAATCCTAGCTACTCAGAAGGCTGAAATCTGAAGATCCAGGTTCAAATCCGGCCTGGGCAGGAAGGCCCCTGAGACTCTTCTCTCCAATGAACAACCACAGCAACAACAAAAAGCCAGAAGTGGAGCTGTGGCTCAAGTGGTAGAGCCCTAGTCTTGAGCATAAAAAAGCTCAGGAACAGGACCCAGGCCCTGACTCAAGCCCCATGGGGGGAGAAAAAAATGGCCGCCAGACCTTAGTAATGAGGGATTGATGCTGCTGCTGCACCCCGTGGAGCAACACTGGATTAAATTAGTCCCCTTTCTGTTCCTCAGTTTCCAGTTCTGTCAAATATGGAGCATACGAGTCCGGTCTTGCCTATGAAGGCAAGACATGGGAGTCATGCTTTCTCTAGTAAGCCTCACAGATACTTCTTAAGGATGCTCATAGCTGCCCAAATTGTCCAGCATCTGTACAGATCTTTTTCAATGTCTTAGCCCAACCTGGGCTGCCTCGTATTGGGTGTTTGTACAGGTAGGAAGTTTGGGGGTCAGCTGGCTTGGCCTCCAAGCTTTTGCCCTACCTCTGCCGGCTCTGAGAGGACTCTGCCCCTCCGAGGGTGACCATGACCCTTCCCGATCCCTTCCCTTCCGCACCGTGCAGGGAGCTTCACCTTGTATTCTCGTTTCTTCCTCCAGCCATGTCTGACTTCCATGTGCACCCCCAGGCCACTGTGGGTGAGGAGGGGGGCGTGGCCCGCTTTCAGTGCCAAATCCATGGGCTTCCCAAGCCCCTGATCACGTGGGAGAAGAACAGAGTCCCCATTGACACGGACAATGAGAGGTAAGCCAGGTGGAGGGCTGACCGAGGTCAGCTGAGACTCTGCCTTCAGCTCAGGCTGTTTGTGCTGTTCCAAGGAGAGCTCAGCATCCACAGGGTCTCAAGGCCCAGATTCCAAGTTCATGGTCACGTCTGTGAAGCCACAGTGGCCAGAGCTGTGATGGAGCGTGCGTCTCTAGGAAGTCTCCACATGTGTCTGGTGTCGTGGAAAACTTGTCTTGGACTGGATCTGGGGTATTTCCTGTGACTCCAGGTTCTAATGGCTTTGTCTATCTCCCTAACAGGTACACATTGCTACCCAAAGGGGTTCTGCAGATCACAGGACTGCGGGCAGAGGACAGTGGGGTCTTCCACTGCGTGGCCTCAAATATAGCCAGTGTCCGGGTCAGCCACGGGGCCAGGCTCACCGTGTCAGGTGAGATCTTTTGGCCAGTCACACCTGTGGGTGTCTTCATGTCTCTCTGACAAAATCCCTCTTGTTGGCTTTGGCAGCTTCTGGGGTCACAGAGGAGGCGCCAGGCTGGTCTCTACTTAGTTAGATCCATCTGGGAAGTCCAGCTTCTATCTATCTGAGCGTTGGAGAAGAGGGATGGTTATGAGGAAAGGTCCTTCCAGCTTTTCTATTCACAGAATCTGGTTTCTGGGTGTGTGTGGGGTGGGGGGAGGATAAAATAAAGAAGAAAGATCCCAGAGGCTTGGCACCCTGTGGTTCATGCCTGTAATCCTAACTACTCGGGAGGCTGAGATCTGAGGATTGCAGTTGGAGGCCAGCCCAGCCAGGAAAAGTCCTGTGAGACTCTTGTCTTCAGTGAACCACCAAAAAGCCAGAAGTGGAGCTAGGTCAGGCTCAAGTGGTAGAACACTAAGTCTTGGGCAAAAAAAAAATAGAAGCTCAGGGACAGTGCCCAGGTCCTGAGTTCAAGCCCCAGGGCAGGCACATGAAAGTAGAAAGAGAGAAAGAAGAAGAAGAAGAAAACAGCAAGCTCCCATCGTAACTGAAAGGAAGGAGTAATGTGGCATGTGCCTTCCAGGCTCAGGCTCTGGGGCCTACAAGGAGCCGATGATCCTCGTTGGACCTGAGAACCTCACCCTGACCGTGCACCAGACTGCAGTGCTGGAGTGTGTCGCCACGGGAAACCCAAGACCCATTGTGTCCTGGAGCCGCCTGGGTGAGTCTTACCCACAGCTCCGGCCCCTCTGCCCCTGACCCCCCCCTCCCCCCAGGGGTGGTCTCATCCTGGGACTCTGGTGGGGGGGGGAGGGGAGAGGACTTTGAATCCTGTTTGTTCTCTGTGGGGGGTTGATCCCTCCTTTTTCTGGCCAAAAACTGGGGTGTGCTGGGGGGGAGACAAGATGGAGAGGGGTCCATCTGCTTTCTACTCTCCCTTGAGTAGTGGCCTTAGTTAGCTCCCTGGGTTATTTCTGCCAGTCTTCCCTGAATCTCGTCCCCCGCCCCAACATCCCTTCTGGTCTACAGTGCTCAGCACCCCTGTAGGTCCTGGCCAACACCTCCAACTAAGTCATCCCAAGTTCCTCAGACTCCCCCTGATCCTTCATGAAGCCTAGCCCCGCCTCTAAGGTCCCCCTAACCCCCTGAATCTCCACACAGCCAAAGGGTGCATGGTAGTCCAAGGGTAAAGGTCCCTGGGGGGGAGCAGGGGTGGGGGGGGCATTCACACATTGTAGCAGCTGAGTGGGGGGGGGCGAGGAGGGGCAGCAGGGGATAATGGAGTAGATTTCACCACTTCAGGGCCTGAATGGAGAGCTGTCTCCCTGTGTTCTGACTG
>NW_012267227.1:2285181-2305528 GCF_000151885.1 Dipodomys ordii
GTTCGATTCCTCAGCACCACATAAGCAGAAAAAGCCAGAAGTGGTGCTGTGGCTCAAGTGGTAGAGCGCTAGCCTTGAGCTGAAGAGCTGAGGGATAGCGCCCAGGCCCCAGGACTAACAAAAAGAAAAGAGTTTCACAGACTTTTCTGCCCAGGCTGACTTTGAATTGTGATCCTCCAATCTCAGCCTCTTGAGTAGCTAGGATGACAGGTGTGAGCCACCAGCACCTGGCTCCATCTCTTCTTCTGTAGATCTTGGGCATTGGCCTTGATCACCAGCCAGGTCCTTTTTAGGTACAGGACTCTGGGTCAGTGCTTTTTTTTTTTTTCCTATACTCTGCATCTGGCAGAGAGGCCTGAGGGAAAGAAGGGGTTCGGGGGTGTGGGGGGGCGCGTTCTCTGGCCTCCAAGCTGATGCCTAGCTGCCTGGCTGTTCCACAGGATCCTGCAGCCCCGGCCCTGTGTGAGGAGTCTCAGTTCTCCGTGGGGTCTCTTCACAGCTTCAGCCTTGTGGATGGGAGGACACCAGAAGCCAGGACCCCCTGTGCAGGCCCCGAAGCTGCTCCATCACCCCAGAATGCAGGCCGGGGCCTCCCCCAGGAAGGACAGACCGCTGGCCTTCCCCAGCCCTAACTGGCCATCCACCTCACCAGGACCAGTAGTAGCCAGTGCTTGGCAGGCTCTGGAAGGGGGGGGTAGCCCCTCTCTCCCCCCCCCACCCCCATTCTCAGGTCAAGGGCGACATTTCTCCTGTTCTGTGGGTTCCGATGGTCCTGCCTTGCCCAGCTTTTCTGGCCTGATTGAAGGACAGGGTTCTAGAAACCCTCAGAGCCAGAAAGTTGGGATGGGGTGGGGAGGGGGCAAGAGGGAGAAGGGTCCATCTGGAGGTATGCCCTTCCCCCCCCACCATTGCCCACCCCCCACCCAACTTGGAACTGAGTGAATGTTTTCCTCCCTCAAACTGAAAACTTAGAATGGCAAGGAGAAGAGAGGAAGGCGGATTGACTCCAAACCTTGGCCCGCGCCATGGCTGGGCCCGGCCTCTGTCTCCTCTGTGGCCGCTTTGTTTCTCAGGATGGATTGATTCTTGCTATTGAGCTCTGTTCTGTGCACCTACCTCAGCCGGAATGAATGTCTTGGGGAGGGGGGGGCTCAGCTCTCTGTACCCCCCACCCCCCCAGAGCCCGAATGCACTCCTACCTCAAGCCCCTTTTATGGGTACCCCCTTCCCTTCCCATGTTGTCTAGAGTTTAAAACAACAACAACAACAAAAAAGCAGGGTGCCAGTGGCTCATGCCTGTCATCCGAGTTCCTCAGGAGGCTGAGATCTAAGGATCAGGGTTCAAGGCCAGCCCCCGCAGGAAAGTCCCTGAGAGTCTTCTTACTAATAAACGACTCAGAAAAGAAAAAGCCGGGAGTGGTGCTGCGGCTCAAGTGGTCGAGCGCTAGCCTTGAGCACAAAGAGGCTTAGGGACAGCACCCAGGCCCTGAGTTCAAGCCCCAGGACCGGCACCAAAAATTTAAAAAAAATTTTTTAAAAAAGAAAAGAAAAGGAAAAAAAAAAAGATCTTCTCTATTTCCAGGTGTGAAAGATAAGTCTACCTCAAGGCCCACCCACAGTGGGTTCTGTGTGCTGTCTCCTGTGTTTGTACACCCCTGCTTTTGCTTGTTTATTTGTTTTTTGGGTTTTTTTTTGTGCCAGTACTGGGGCTTGAACTCAGGACTTGGGCACCGTCCTTTAGCTTTCTTGGCTCAAGGCAGGTGCTCTCTACCAGTGGAGCCACAGCTCCAAAATGCCCGCATTTTGGGGTGGTTCATTGGAGGTAAGAGTCTCACAGATCTGTCCACCTGGGCCTGGAAGGGTGAGATACCACTCCATAGTCTGCCCCTGCGTGACTCCTGAATGTACGTGTGTGTGAGATGGGGTGTGGCATCATGCACCCCACTTTGTATGACATAGAACGGCCACCAGACTCACCTCCTCGTCGGACAGTGGGCTGGCCGATCGATTTTGGCCAGGAACTATTTTTATACGAGGTGTGTTTAAGGGTTCTGTTCTCGTGACTCTGTTTCTCCTTTTGGTTGTGTTCTTTGAACTACTTAGATAAAAAAAAAAAAAAAGGAAGAAAAAAAAAAGGAAGAAAAATTTTAAAAAAACCCTCAAGACTACAAATACCTATTTTTGGTTATACTCAGAATCTTTTTTTTTTTTTTAAATAGCAGAAGGAAAACTTTGGTTTTTAAGAAAAAGAAAAAAGTGTTATAAATATATCTATAAGTGTATTCCTTAAGAATGAAACTAGGAATGTAGTCCCTGGCCCCTCCCTCTCCCCCTAGGGACACCCCAACATTAGTGGATTAGCTGAGCAAGGTAGAGTTTTGTGGTGTTTATCTAGGAAGCTAGAGAGTCGTGTCTGTACGAGTTAAGGAAGCGTGGTCTCTCCCTTCTCCCAAGTGATGGGCAAATACTGGGGCTTCTGCTGGCTCTGAGATCCAGCCCCTCATCCTTGTAGCCCCTGCACCCACTTTTCTCCTGAAACTCCCTCTCCCTTGGGAAAGGAGAGGAAGTGGGAGGGGACTTGACCTGATTTTCTTTTTTTTTTTTTTTTGTCACTCACTACTCCTGTTGACTGAATAAAAGTCCTCTTTGCCAAAGTGAACCTGGGAGGTCTTTATTTTGTAGTGCTGGGGGTGGCTGTGGAGGGGGGGGGTGTAGGGCAGAGAGATGGGGTGAACTCATGAGTACCTAGCCCCTCAGGAAGGACCATTTTCCTGAAGCCAGGTGCTTAAGGGTGCTGGGTGTTTACCCTCAGCCATGGAGTCGGGGCTTAAAGGGGCTGGCAGCCTGAGCTGACCTCGGGTTTATGAATGAAGCAGCTGAGACAGAAGGCTGGACTCGCCTCTGGAAGCTGAGCTGGGGTGCAGACACATGCACAGGTACCTTTATTATTATTATTATTATCATTATTATTATTATCATTTGACCTAGTACTGTGCCCTGAACTCAGGGCCTAGGATTGTTCCTGAGCTGCTTTTGCTCAAGGCTAGCCCTCTACCACTTGAGCCACAGTGCCACTTCCTCTTTTTCTGTGTATGTGGTGCTGAGGAATGGAACCCAGGGCTTCATGCATGCAAGGCAAGCACTCTACCACGTTAAGGTACCTTCCCAGCCCTGCTCTGGGTGCTTTAAAACATGCCCACAGGGCTGGGAAGGTGGCTCAGTGGAAGAGTGCTTGCCTTGCATGCACGAGGCCCTGGGTTCAATTCCCTAGTACCACATAAGCAGAAAAAGCTGGAAGTGGCGCTGTGGCTCAAGTGGTAGAGTGCTAGCCTTGAGCTGAAGAGCTGCGGGACAGCGCCTAGACCCCGGGTTCAGGCCCCATGACCAACAACTACAACAAAAAAAAAGCTGGACGTGAACTGAGCTCTGGTGGCTCACGCCTGTAATCCTAGCTACTCAAGAGGCTGAGATCTGAGGATCACAGTTCAAAGCCAACCCAGTCAGGAAAGTCTGTGAGACTCTTATCTCCAATAAACCACCAGAAAACCAGAAGTGGTGCTGTGGCTCAAGTGGTTGAGTGATAGTCTGGGAGCAAAAAAGCTCTGGGATAGTGCCCTGAGTTCAAGCTCCAGGACTGGTACACATACACGAAGAAAGGTCTGATGGTTTAATTCCGGTGCATAGGGGCACATGCCCCTCTGAATGCCTGGAAAGGCCTTCTTCATGCCTACTCTCTCTCCTCTTAGGCAGAGGGCAGACTGTGCAGGCCTGAGAATAGAATTAAAGAAGAAATCCATAATCCATTTAAGGGACTCCTCCCTCCTCCCTTTGGCCTGGCCTCCCTAGAGTCAATGCAACCTCTAGCCTCAGTAGCCTGTAAATCCTGCACTTGGGAAAGAGGGGCTGTGTCTGGAGGGGTTTGCTGCCATCTTGTGGATGCAAAGAATTACTGCATGGAAACAGGCCTGAATTGTAAGCCCTATAGAGGGTGAGCTGGCCTGGCGGTCTACAGGCTTGAATGCAAATAGCCACAACTGTCCAGATACTTTTTTTTAAATGTGCGTTGGTTCTGGGCCTTCAGTGCAATCCTTGAATTTTTTGCTCAAGGCCAACAGGCTACCACTTGAGCCACATTCTGGCTTCTCCCCTTTGGTAGTTTAGTGAGGATTGGAGTCTTCACAAGGAAGCTGGGCGCTGGTGGCTCACACCTGTCATACTAGCTGCTCAGGAGGCTGAGATCTGAGGATGGCAGGTCAAAGCCAGCCTGGGCAGGAAAGTCCAATTAAACACCAGAAAACCAGAAGTGGCGCAGTGGCTCAAATGGTAGATCACTTGCCTTGAGCTGAAGAGCTGAGAGACAGCGCCCAGGACCAGAGTTCAAGAACCATGACCAACAACAACAAAAAAAGAATTTTAAAGCCAGCTGCCAGTGACTCACGCCTGTAATCCCAGCTACTCAGGAGGCTGAGATCTGAGGATCACAATTCAAAGCCAGCCTGTATAGGAAAGTCTATGAAACTCTTTTTTTCGTTTTTGTTTTTTCAGTCGGGGAGGCTTTTTTCTGGGCTTGTCGCTGTCCCTGCGCTCTTCAGCTCAAGGTGAGTGCTCTACCACTTGAGCCACAGTGCCACTTCCAGTTTTCTAGTGGTTTATTGTAGATAAGAGTCTCACAGACTTTCCCGCCCAGGCTGACTTTGAACAGTGATCCTCAGATCTCAGCCTCCTGAGTAGCTAGGATTACAGGCCTGAGCCACCAGCACTCGACTAATCAGTGAAACTCTTATCTCTAATCACAGAAAAAGCTGGAAGTGGAGCTGAGGGACAGCATCCAGGTCCCATGACTGGCAAAAATAACAATTAAAAACTTAATTAATGAATAGGTCCAGATAGTTGGGGATAGAGCTCAGTGGCAGAGCATTTGCCTAGCATACCGGAGGCCCCGGATTCCAGCCCCAGAACCAAGAGGAGGTGGAGGATATAGTCCAGATTTGTGTGATAATGCCATAAAGAGATGGAGCTCAGCTGGGCACCAGTGGCTCAGACCTGTAATCCCATCTATTCAGAAAGCTGAGATCTGAGGACTGTGGTTCAGGGTCAGGAAAGTCTGTGAGACTCTTATCTCTAATAAGCTACTCCAAAAAGCTATCAGTGGAGCTGTGGTTCAAGTAGTAGAGCCTTAACCTTGAGTAAAAGCAGCACAGGGAGAGTTCATGCCCTGAGTTCAAGCCCCAGGACTGGCACACACACACACACACACACACACACACACACACACAAAGATGGAGACCAGATGCTGGAGTGAGGCTCTGCCCAGGGGCTGGGAAGGTGATTCAGTGGTAGAGCCCTTGCCTTGTATGCCTGAGGCCCTGGGTTCAATTCCTCAGCACCACATAAGCAAAAAAAAAAAGAAAAGAAAAAAAGAGGCTCTGCCCAGGCCTGGAGAGCCAGTAACCTTAAGGCCACCCAGAGGTCACAAAGCTTTTCTCCTCTCCTCGACCTCCCCGACCCCCACCCCCAGATACACACAATAAAGACTTCTGATGACCTGATGAAGGGAAGCGGATACCCAATTAATTTCCATTTTAGACTGAAAGCCCTCCTCCTTCTACCTTTCAAACATGAATTGCACACACACTCTGTTCCAATTTACACACTGAACCAACATGGAATTTTTCCAGCAGGTGTATAGCCTTTGAAGGGACCAGATCAGACTATTGATTTATTTCCAGCAAACCACTCTCTTTGACCCCAGAAGGGTCAAGGTTAATTATAGAATAAAACATACTGTGCCCAGCTGCCCTTCTGAAGGCACAGGGATTCCCCCCCACCCCCCACCCCTGCATCTTTCTGAGCTGGCCAGTGGGTAGATCAGATTTCTGATCCCTTTCCCCCCACCCCTACCTCAGATTCATTTCCTTCATCAGGACCCATTAAGAAGAAGGAGAGAAAAAAAAATAAATCTGACCCCTCATTTCCTCCCTGAGAGATAAATTTTAATTTGCTAGAAGTCAACAAAGGAGAGGTGAGCCACATGTTCAGGCTGCCCCCTTTTCAACCCCACCCCCCCTTCCCTTGAGATGCAAAATCTTTCTAGAAGTTTCTGTACAAGAGCTAGTGGGGAAATGAGGGGGGCGGGGAAGGCGAGGAGAGCCCAGGGGTATGGATCCCTGAGTCTGCAGTTCCCACAAAGGGTACGCCGGCCGCTGAGATCTGAGGATTGTGGTTCAAAGCCAGCCCAGGCAGGAAAGACCATGAGACTCTTATCTCCAATTAACTGCCAGAAAACCGGAAGTGGCGCTGTAGCTCAAGTGGTAGAGCGCTCGCCTTGAGCTGAAGAGCTGAGGGACAGCGCTCAGGCCCAGAGTTCAAGCCCCATGACCAACAACACAATAACAAAAAGCTGGAATTACAACTGGAGCTCAAGTGAAATATTGAAGGACAGCATTTGGGCCCTGAGTTCAAGCCCCAGGACCAGCACCAAAAAACAAAAAAACCAAAACAACAACAACAAAAACCTAGAGTAAACAATGTCATTTATGCACTGGAAATGTTTCTAGTTTCTACTTTTCAGTGCTGCTGTGAATAAACATTGTTTCAGGGAGGGCGTGGGCTTCATGTCTGTCTCTCAACCAAGGACCCAATGGCTGGGCTCCTGCCACAGATGTATGGGACCTCGGGGCTGGGAAGGTGGCTCAGTGGTAGAGCGCTTGCCTTGCATGCCTGAGGTCCTGGGTTCGATTCCTCAGCACCACATAAGCAAAAAGAAAAAAGCCGGAAGTGGCGCTGTAGCTCAAGTGATAGAGCACTAGCCTTGAGCTGAAGAGCTGAGGGACAGCGCCCAGGCCCAGAGTTCAGGCCCCATGACCGGAACCCCCCCCCCAAAAAATGTATGTATGGGACCTCATTTGAGCTGCTTTGTCTCCTCAGGGCAGTTTTCTTTGACATCTTTTACGAGATCTTCATGTCCTTCCTTCTCCTGAATCCCTGGTCCTTGTCTGCTTTTTGTTTTGGGGGCGGGGAGAAGGGGGGGATTAGTCTTGGGTCTTGAACTCTGGGCCTGGGTGCTGTCCTTCAGCTCTTAAGCTCAAGGCGAGTGCTCTACCACTTGAGCCACAGCGCCACTTCTGGTTTTCTGGTGTTTAATTGGAGAGAACAGTCTCATGGTCTTTCCTGCCTGGGGTTGGCTTTAACCCGTGATCCTCAGATCTCAGCCTCCTGAGCAGTTAGGATTACAGGCCCCAGCTCCTTGTCCACTTCTCTGAGCCCTTTCCCACCCGCTCCTTCCTGATCTGCACAGCCAGGAGGAATACTCCTGGAGCCAGGACTTGAGGTGATTTATAGCCCCCAATCCCCAATGACATCTGCCTTTGCTTTTACCCAATGGGTAAGGTCTGGGTCACACACAAACCCACCTGCTGGCATAGTTACACATTATGGTGACCTTTTGTGTTTTGTGCTCTGTGGATGGATTGCCTAAGCAAACACACTACCTAAAATGTTTGAAGTTGTAAGTCACAGGATAATGAGGAATGGCACCACGGGGAACAGGTCATGTGTGTAAGAGAAATAGAAACAAAAGGGGGTCAGGTCTAGTGGTTCATGCCTAGAATCCTAGTTCAATTCAAGAGGCTGAGATCTGAGGATCACAATTCAAGGACAGTCTGGACAAGAAAGTCCGTGAGACTACAATTAAACATACACACACACACACACACACACTGCTGGAAGTGGAGCTGTGGCTCAAGTAGTAGAGCTCTAGCCTTGAGCAAAAAATTCAGGGACAGTGACAAACCCTGAGTTCAAGCCCTAATACCAGCAAACAAACAAACAAATAAATAAGGGGGTGGGACTGGGAATGTTTCTTAGTTGTAGGGTACTTGCCTAGTATGCATGAAGCCCTGGGTTCCGTTCCTCAATACCACATACATAGAAAAAGAAACTAGAAGTGGTGCTGTGGCTCAAGTGGTAGAGTGTTAGCCTTGAGGGGAAAAAAAAGCTCAGAGACAACATCTAGGCCCTGAGTTCAAGCCCCTGGACTGGCAAAAAATAAAAAGAGTTGAGATCCAGTGACTCACTCCTGTAATCCTAGCTACTCAGGGGACTGAGATCAGAGGATTATAGTTCAAAGTCAGCCTAGGCAGGAAAGTCTGTGAGACTCTTATCTCCAATTGACTGCCAAAAGCTGGAAGTGGCACTGTGGCTCAAGTGGTAGAGCACTAGCCTGGAACATAAAAGCTTAGGAACAGCTCCCAAGCCCAGAGTTCAAGCTCCAGCACTGGCAAAAGAAAAACAGAGAGAAGAGAGAGTGGAGGATTACAGTTCAAAGCCCGCCTGAGCAGGAAAGTCTATGAGTCTCTTATCTTCAATTAACCACCAGAAAACCGGAAGTGGCTCTGTGACTTAAAGTGGTAGAAAGCACTTAACATAATTGTATTGTCCCCATTGCATTTCTCATCCACACAGGGAGCCTGGTCTCAGCCCCACAATATGACATCAGTGGCCTTGAAGCTGTAGATGGGGCTGGCAGTTCCGATCCTGGGGTCCTGTTCAGCTCTTATCTCTCTCCTTCAGAGGGATAACGGCTTAGGATGGGGAAATACCAGAACCCCTGGGGGAAACAGATCAGATCATCTAACTCTTCTGAGGACAAATAGGACAGACCCAGCTCCAGACAAGTCCTGGTTCAGTGCTACTGTAAAGGTCACCCAGCCCATTAACAGCAGATTCTGGTAAGAATCTGCCCACACCCCACCACCATCACTACCACCACCCCACAAGCCCTTCTTTTGACACAACTTCTGGTCTTTCATTGGCTCTGAAGTCTGCTAGAAATAGCCCCTGGTTCCCAGGCAGAGCTGGAAAAGAGGATCTTGTGCCCAGATGGGGGCTTCTACAGCACCTGTGGCAACAGGGTTAGACCCCCGTGAGAGTGCTGGGGTCCTCATGTGGACCCCAACTCTACAACTCTAGTTGTGGCTGATGACATGACAAAGTGATACATTGGGGGGAGGGGGTAGGTCATGGGGCTTGAACTCTGGGCCTGGGCGCTGTCCCTCAGCTCCTCAGCTCAAGGCTAGTGGCTAGTGCTCTACCACTTGAACCACAGCACCACTTCTGGTTTTCTAGTGGTTTCTTGGAGATAAGAGTCTCATGGATTTTCCTGCCCAGGCTGGCTTTGAACTGTGATCCTCAGATCTCAGCCTCCTGAGTAGCTAGGATTACAGGTGAGAGCTACCAGGGCTAAGGAGCATTACCTCTTTCAAGCAGATCCTATGTGTAATTCCTTCCTCTCCTTTGCCTTTCACCCCCATTCTGTTCTCACTGCACGCAGAAAACCCCACATTTATTCGGCTTTCCCACGCAGGACCTACCTCTCCAGGGACCTACCTCTCCAGGGACCTCCTCACAATGGAAGAATATTATGCAGGACACTAAGTGTGGCAGTATGTATTACTGTCATATGATGTATTGTGAGACAGTGCCAAGTTATTCTTTTTTCAAATAAAGTCAGCGCTGGGTGCCATGGTGGCTCACATCTGTAATCCTAGCTACTCAGAAACTAAGAGTTAAGGCTCACATCTGTAATCCTAACTACTCAGAAACTAAGATTTAAGGATCTCAGTTTGAATTCTATGTAGGTAGGCAGCAAAGTCTTGTAATTACCCACCAAAAAGAAGACAATGAAGCTGTAAGCTCAAGTAGTAGTCTCGTAGTAGCTTTGAGCAGAAAAAGCTCAGAATCTGAAAGTGGTAAGCAAACATGCAATCCTAAAATCAAAACTCTATCTTTAACATACACATATTACAGCTACATACTTGGACCAAAGCCCTAAATAACAGTATTCTGTAATTACTAAATAGGCTCAAAGACCACCAACAAAATAGCACAGTACTAGAAACCTAGACAAATACACATACCAGTGCTACCACATCATAGAGCAACAGATGTACTACAATTGATCTTTTCTTCAACCTCTGAAAATGTAGCCTTGCAAAACAAGGCCTCAAAAAATTGGTTTAAGACTCAGAGTTGTTCCTCTCCACGGAAATCTTTAGTAAAAGGCGAAAGATTTATACGATCTGAAGAGAAACCAGAGTATGAATTACGCTGTTCATAATTCAAGTCTCAGTGAACAGCAAACCTTATCACGCTAATGGTGGTTCGTCGATCCAAGAGTTTGTCCAAAAGAGAAATCTTTCCCATTGTTTTGCATATAAAAGCTTCGTTTGCACAACTACATAGGGAAAATAAATTTTTAATGTTGCTGTTTCGCACTTGTGCCGTGCGCGGTGCACTATGGGTATGCAAATTAGAGAGCCCACTCTGCCCGCCCTTCCCGTTCTGGCAGTCGCGGAGCTTAGGCTGGAGCTAGGGCGGGAGCTTTAGCGGGCGAACCCGGGGGACCAGTTAGTCAGACTCCGAGGTTTTCTGGTTTGTAGTTTTGAATGCCTGCCATTAACTTGGGAAAAAATAAATCAGGAAACATTCGTTGGACGCAAAATTCAGGATCGTGCGCAAAATTCAGGATCCTCCCTTGAGTGGGAGTGAAGGATCTGGGCACGCCAGGGGTTAAACGGTTTTCCTAAACGACCCGGCAAGCATTAAGGGTATGTTGGTATGGTTGTGCTGGTGGTTGCTACCATGCACTCTGACTTATACGCAGCGGAATATTCAGGCAACGTCCTCCTGGCTACAATGGGGACATGGTCTTCTTGTCCTAAACCCCTCAACGTTAAACATGCACCTGTTAAACATTCACCTGTATCACGGTGAAGCCCAGGCTAACCCCAAACTCGGGATCCTCCTGCCTCAGCGATCTAGTGCTGGAATTTCAGACGTGCACCGCGTGGAATGGAAGCCAGCTTTTATTTTTACTTAAATATTTACTTTTACTTTAGTCAATGATTAATGTTTGGGTGCCGATCCGGAGGCTGAAACTCAGGCTGTTTCTAAACTCCTTTTGCTGCGGGCTAGCTAGGGCTCCACACCCCTAGAGCAACGGCACCACTTCCAGCTTTCTCTGTGATTAATTGGAGATGAGTCTCAGTGTTACATCTGGTTTTCAGGTCCAGCTTTCTCTGTGATTAATTGGAGATGAGTCTCAGTGTTACATCTGGTTTTCAGGTGGTTAATTGCGATAAGAGTCTGATGGACTTTTCTTGCCCTGGGCTGGCTTTGAATTGCCTCCTAGCCACCCCCCCACCCCCAAGTCAGCTCTGGAGCCTGAGCTGAGAACCTGGGTGCTGTCCCTGAGGCTAGCAACTCTAGCTTCCAGTTTTTTCCTGTGTATGTGATTTTGAGGAATGGAACCCAGAGCTTCATTCATGGTAGGAAAGCACTCTCCCACTGGGCCACATTACCGGCCCCTTATACAGAGCTTTCTTCCCCCCCCCACTTACCTGCTAGTAATACTACTCCCCTTACTATTACAAGTACCACAACACTACCTAGGAGTTAATACAACACCATCATAGCTAAGCAGCCGACCTTTGAAACAAGATTTATTTTTTCTTTTTTTTAGACTGAAAAAAGTAGCCTTGGCACATCAAGGCCTCAAAAAATTGGTTTAAAACTCAGAGTTGTTCCTCTCCACGGAAATCTTTAGTAAAAGGCGAAAGATTTATACGATCTGAAGAGAAACCAGAGTATGACCCTGAGGTGCGCTGACACACAGGCCTAGGAAAGACAACTCCTCGTACGTCTACGGTAGCAATTTTTCGAAAGCGCTATTATATAGAGAGGTGTACGTGATACATTCTGCCAATTATATTTCCTAGGTTAAAAGACTCAGATCATGGTTAAATATATTTCATTGGGAAAAAAAAACTTTTGCCCTAGTTGCAGTGTACTCTGGGTATGCAAATGAGCGCTGAATAATTACCCCTGGGAACTTCAGTTTCACCTGGAGTAACTGGAGGCCCTGCGAGCTTGGCTCTCCGGGGTTTAAACCCTGCTCTGCTCGCACACAGGGATTCTGAATTTGGGTTTCTTACTCTAGGAGCATGAGTTATTTATTTATGTATTTCTGGAACGTAAAGGAGTTTTTAAGTACTTGGTGTGGAGAGAGGTGGTAAATTCAGTTAATAATATCCCCCTAGTGGCCAGCGAGGCTTTGCAGAAGGGAAAAGGGGACCCAGGGACGCGAAGATATTGACCAAACCTTTTACTTCCACCTGGTGCAAGGCCCCAAGACTTTCTTCCGTTGTTTCCAGCGATGCATACAGTATTTGTTTTGGAGATAGCCTCAAACGAGCAAGAGATGCATGAAAGCCGCGCAGGTGCATTGCATTGACAGGGCCGGGTCAGCGCCTGCTGCGGGGGCGCATGCGCACTGCCTTGCCCTTTGGATTGCATTGCAGCTTGGCTCCTAAGCTTTGGAGTTCGTTTCCCTTTGCGTGGTCCATCAGGTCACCCACAAGGGAGGGAAGGTGGAAGGTTTTGGTTTTATTCACTATCTCTAGGCCATCTGGAGGCTGAGAATGGAAGTATTGGTTGGCAGACAGAGGGAGACAGCAAAGGCAGGTGAGACCACCAGAAAGCCGGGTCTGGAAACGTGGTTTAGGAGGTCAAGCTATGGCAAAGCAGACCAGCCAAAGAGGAGGACCACTTTTTAGAGAGGATAAAGGAGTTTATTGCCAGGAACCTGAACCAGGATAGTGCCAGAAAGAAGTTCTGTGCCCTGCTGGGTGCCAGTGGCTGTAATCCTAGCTACTCAGGAGGCTGAGATCTGAGGATCATGATTCAAAGCCAGCCTGGACTGAAAAGTCGCCACGTGAAAACCGGAAGTGAAGCTGTGGCTCAAAGTAGTAGAGTGCTAGTTTTGAGCAAAAGAGCTCAGGCCCTGACTTCAAGCCCTATGGCTGATGGGGGCAGGTGGTGGGTGGGGGAGAGGCAGGGAAGGAATAAAGGGAGAAGAGAAGGAAGAAGAAGGAGGAAAAGAAGAAAGAAGTAGTTTGGATCTCCAGGGAGAGGAAATCCTGAGTTTTATTCAAGCTGGTTACACACAAAAAGTCACTAATCAGGGCTGGGAATGTGGCTTAGAAGTAGACTGTTTGTCTAGCATTCATGAAAGCCCCAGGTTTGACTCCTCAGTACCACATAAACAAAAAAGCGCCAGGCACCAGTGGTTCATGCCTGTAATCCTAGCTACTCAGGAGGCTGAGATCTGAAGATTGCTATTCAAAGCCAGCCTGGGCAGGAAAATCTGTAGACTCTTATCTCCAATAAATCACCAATAAAAGGAAGTGGCGCTGTAGCTCAAGTGGTAGAGCACTCACCTTGAGCTGAAGAGCTGAGGGACAGTGTCCAGGCCCAGAGCTCAAGCCCCATGACTGACAAAAACTAAACAACAACAACAAGAAAAAAAAACAAACAGAAAAAGCTGGAAGTGGTGCTGTGGCTCAGATGGTAGAGCAACAGAGCCCAGGCCCTGATTTCAAACCCCCAGACTAAAAATAAAGAGAACCCTTTTTGGGTCTGGCGTTTTTTGTTTTTCTTTCTTTTTCTTTTTATGGTGCCAGCCCTGGGCTTGAATTCAAGGCCTGTGCAATGTCCCTGAGGTGTTTTTTTTAAATTTCTTTCTTTTGCTTAGGGCTAGTATTCTACCACTTGAGCCAAAGCTCCACTTGAGGCCTTTTGGTGGTTAGTTGGAGATGAGTCTTGGGGTTCTTTCCTGCTCTGGAAGTCTTTGAGTTAGGACTGAGTCACGAGAGTATTAGAATACAGAAAGAGCAGAAAAAGACCTCAACAGTCCAGATCAATGGAAAGTTGAAGAGTCAGGAGACACCAGGCATACTGGAGAGACAGGATTGAAGGCTCTTAAGTAGGGTCCTTGGTGAATGTGGCTGGAGGGTACAAAAAGTTTCCGGATGGGCTTTGCAAGTTGGTGCTTTCAGATTTAAGTTACTTATGCAGGCCTGATTCTGGGAACCTGTAGTGCAAACCCACTGAGCAGGTCCTGGTTCAGCCAGGTGTGACCTGCTTCTCGGAACTAAGGCGCCAGTTACCAGGAGGGGTGGGAGAGTGGGCTATCACATTTCGAGATCGCAGCAGATTTCCCATCAACCTTGATCCTCAGATCTCAGCCTCCTGAGGAGCTAGGATCACAAGATGTGAGCTACCGATGCCCAGACCTGGATCTGTTTCCACCAGAAGTGTCTATGATGTTTACTTTTAGAGGCTTGGGGTGACGTTTGGGTGGCAAGCAGGGATACCGAACCCTCAGCAGCTGTGGTGACTCAAGGTTAGTAGTAAGCAGAAAAGGCTGGGATTTCTGAAGGGGCGTGGCTTTCACAGGGGGGGCGGGCTCGGAGAGGGGGCGTGGCCGACGGAGGAGCAGCACAGAATGGGCGTGGTGTGCGAGGGGCGTGGCCTCTCGGGGTCCTGCCCGACGCCGGGCGTGGTCTCGTGTGGGCGTGGTTAGGGGAGGGGCGTGGCCTATCCGGTCTGGGAGCAACTAGAGGTAGTGTGAGGTGGCGACCTCAGGGGGGGGGGGGCGGTAAATAGGTCCTGGGCAAGCCCGGGGTCCCACGCACGCTGGGGCTGAGCGCAGGCGGCGCCGCGGGCAGCTAGCAGGCGCTGGGGCTTCGGCTGCAAGGCGGAGGGCGTGGTCAGGAGCCCGCACGGCCCCGGGTGGGCCTGTGGTCCCGGAGTGTCGCCTCGGGTCCGCGCCCCTGCACCAGATAGGGGTGACCGCATTCTCGTGCCAGTCTCCCCCTGGTCGTACAGCCCCTCCCCTGGCGCTGGACTTCCCCCCCCCCCCACGGGTGTGGATCTCCCCAGGCGTTCCGGGCCCGGGCTCTCCCAGCGCGAGGTCTCCAGTCCCCTGCAGGGGACGCTGGGGAGTTGGATCGTAACCCAGCTCCGTCTTCTCTCCCCGGGCCTGGCTCCAACCCTGGCCCCGGGAGGTCGGGTCCCGCTCCGATCTCAAGCTGGGCGGTGGCCCGCACCTGCGCATCGCCCCCCAGCCGCGCGCCGGGGGCGGGGATGGAGGCCTCCTCCTCCAGGGAGGCCGCCCGGGCGGCGGCGGGCCGGGACGTGCTGGCCGCCGACCTCCGCTGCAGCCTCTTCGCCTCTGCGCTGCAGAGCTACAAGCGGGACTCGGTGCTGCGGCCCTTCCCCGCTGCCTACACCCGCCACGACTGGAAGGACTTCGAGGCCCTGGTGAGTGTGCTCGGGTGGCCGGCCGATGACCACTGCGACCAGCAAGTGGCCTTGCGGGATCCACCGGCAGAAAGCGGCCCCACCCGCTTAGTCAAACGTCCTCAGCTCTGGAACTTTCCATTTGCCCGGCTTGGCCTTGGGGCAAGTGTTCCTCACTAGCTTAACCACCCCCGAGTTGTCACACTCGTGGGTCATCGGGGATGTCGAAGCGCACGGTGGACTCTCAGGAGTGAAGCGAGAAATCGTGTGGCTGGCGGTGGGGTGTTCGTCAGCTGTTCTGCTGAACTTGGAAGTTTCCCCTCCCTTTGCAAGGAATGAGTCACCCAAAGTCACCAGAGCCATCTAGACTTTGATCTTCCTGTGAAGGAACTAGGGGCAGGCTTTTTATAAAACAGAGCACAACAAGAGCATGTTTATTTCTCTGATGATTGACCAGGCCTTTAATTTCTCGGGGGGGGGGGAGATCTAGCATCAGCCTTCCAGGTAATCAGTTATCTTTGGTATTACCTAGAGAAATAGAATTTACCACAACATAGAACACTAAAACTAACCTAGGATCATTAAAAACACTGAATTATTAGTGGTCAAAGATTTCTTTTTTCCCCCCTCAAAGGAAACTCTGGACCTAGTGGGCCTCAGTGAATTCTACCATTCACTAGATGAATATGTCATTACAGTTTATTAATTTATTTTGTGTGCATGTGTGCGTGTGTGTGTGCTGGTCCTGAAGCTTGAACTCAAGGTCTGGGCACAAGCCCTGAGGTGTTTGTTTGTTTTTGTTGTTGGTTGTGGGGCTAGAACTCAGGGCCTGCGCTTTATCCCTACATTGTTTTTTTTTCCTCAAGGCTAGCATTCTACTACTTTGAGCTACAGCACCACTTCTGGTTTCTTGGTGTTTAATTGGGAACAGGAGTCCTACGGACTTTACTGCTCAGGCTGGCTTTGAACCATAATCCTCATATCTCAGCATCCTGAGTAGCTAGGATTGCAGGTGTGAGCCACCCGCCCAGGGCTAATTTTAAAGTATTGAAAGAGAGGCTAGCCTTAGTCTTGTATTATCCAGGATAATACAAGAAAAAAAATGTAGGCCAGTGTTATTCATGAGGATCAATGAAAGAAATTCTTTTTAGTTGGGCACTGATGGTTCATGGCCTATAAACGTAACTACTTAGGTATCTGAGATCTGAGAATCGTAACTTAAAGCCAGCTCAGGAGACTCTTATTAACCAGTTAACCAACTAAAAGTTTGAGGGAGACATGCTAACGTGGTACAAGGTCAGTTTTAGCAGCTTGTAGGGAGCAGAGCCAAAATGCAAAGCCCTGAGTTCAAGCCTCAGCACACACACACACAACATTAGGATCCTAATCTGTGGCTCTGCCTGTAATCGTAGCTGGTAAAGGGCTAGCCTTGAGTAAAATAGCTTAGGAATAGGCTGATATCCTGAGTTCAAGCCCCACGACAGGTACAGAAAAAAAAGTCTCAGGGGCTGGGAAGGTGGCTCAGTGGTAGAGCGCTTGCCTTGCATGCATGAGGCCCTGAGTTCAGTTCCTCAGCACCACATAAGCAGAAAAGGCCGGAAGTGGTTCAAGTGGTTAAGCAGTAGCTTTGAGCTGAAGAGTTGAGGGGCCCAGGACCAGCAAACAACAACAACAAACTGCATCTTTCCTGGAACAACACAGTTTAAGTAGATTCTAGTAGAGATAACCCTGGAATTGTCAAAGTTCTTGTCACATAGAATTTCCTTCTATTGGGCTGGGAAGGTGGCTCAGTGGTAGAGCGCTTGCCTTGCATGCCTGAGGCCCTGGGTTCGATTCCTCAGCACCACATAAGCAAAAAGAAAAAAAGCCGGAAGTGGCACTGTGGCTCAAGTGGTAGAACACTAGCCTTGAGCTGAAAAGCTGAGGGACAGTGCCCAGGCCCAGAGTTCAGGCCCCACGACCGGACCCAAAAAAAAAAAGAATTTCCTTCTATTGAATTGTTCTTTAAAGTGAACTAACAGCTAAAGCTTAAAATTAATTTACCAGCAAAGCAATAAAGACAAGAATTTAAAAAAAAAAAAAAAGAAAAAAAAAGTCTCAGTTGGGTGCTGGCCATTCACACCTGTAATCCTAGCTACTTTGGAGGCTGAGGTCTGAGAATCAAGGTTTAAAACCAGTCCAGGCAGGAAAGTCCTTGAGACTCTTATCTCCAATGAACTACCAGAAAACCAGAAGTGGTGCTGCGGGTCAATGGTAGAGCGCTTGCCTTGAGCTAAAGAGCTCTGGGACAGCACCCAGACCCAAAGTTCAGGCCCCACGACTGACAAATAAGTCTCATTTGTTTAGCTAAAAGCATTTGCAAGTAATGTGAATTTATCTCTTTATTTTTTTTTTAGTCAAATTATTTTCCTCCACATTACAAAGTATTATTATATACCTGTAATACTTGAGTTACAGAGCTTTGGCAGGAAATGGTATTATTTATTTTTATGAATTGAGCCCTTGGTTTTAGGCTGGGTCCAGCCTTACTCTGCTCCTGTTCCCAAAGTCCCGAGTCATTAAGTCATTTCTCTGGTATTTTTTGTTGTTGTTTGTTTTTTTGGTATTGGCCCTGGGTCTTAAACTCAGGACCTGGGCTCTGTCCCTGAACTTCAGGTTAAAGAATTTACAGCACCCTTGGAATTTCCTTTGTTCTTGACCATTGGACATCATACTTCAGGGTATCATTTTATACAGATTCTTATCACTGCTTTGTGTGTGTTTGTGTGCCAATAGTGGGGCTAGAGCTCAGGGCCTGAGTGTTGGCCCTTAGCTTTTGCCATTCAAGGCTGATGCTCTACCACTTGAGCCATGGCTCTACTTCTGTCTTTTTTTTTGGTTGGTCGTGGGGCTTGAACTCTGGGCCTGAGCGCTGTCCCTCAGCTCTTCAGCTCAGAGCTAGCACTTGACCACTTGAGCTACAGTGCCACTTCCAGTTTTCTGGTGGTTTATTGGAGATAAGAGTTTCACGGACTTTCCTGCCTGGGCTGGCTTTGAACTGCGATCCTCACATCTCAGCCTCCTGAGTAGCTAGGATTACAGGCATGAGCCACCAGTGCCCGGCTACTTCTGTCTTTTTTTTTGGTGGTTAATTGGAGATAAGAGTCTCACAGGCTGGGCGCCGGTGACTCATGCCTGTAATCCTAGCTACTCAGGAGGCTGAGATCTGAAGATTGTGGTTCAAAGCCAGACCTGGCAGGAAACTCAGTGAGAAGCTTTTTATTTTTATTTTTTTCTGCCAGTCCTGGGCTTGAACTCAGGGCCTGGGCTCTGTCCATGAGCTTCTTTTGCTCAAGGCCAACAGTCTTCCACTTGAGCCACAGTTCCACTTCTGGCTTTTTCTGTGTATGTGGTACTGAGGAATCGAACCCAGGGCTTCATGCACGTTAAGTGAGCACTCTACCACTGAGCCACCTTCCCAGCCCTCTGTGAGACTCTTATCTCCAATAAATCACTCAAGAAACCAGAAGTGGCACTGTGGCTCAAGGGGTAGAGTGCTAGCCTTGAGTTGAAGAGCTCAGGGACAGCGCCCAGGCCCAGAGTTCAAGCCCCACAAGTGGCAAAAAAAAAAAAAGTTTCACACAATTTCCTGCCTGGGCTCATTCTGAACTGCGATCCTCTGATCTCAGCCTCCTGAGTAACTAGGATTACAGGTGTGAGCCACCTGTGCCCGGCTAGGATCTGTTTTTTCCCAAGGCCACTGTGCACACAGCAGTATGGAAAGTGCTCTCTATTCAGCATACCCTCTGCCTATCTGCCACTTTAGGGCTATACTGCCCCCCAGAGGAAATTTGAGGACTCTTCATATTTTTTCCTCTTCCTGTTTTCTAGATACTAATATTCCCCAAAGTCAGGTGAAAACTTGTCCTCTCTGGGCCAGCCCCTCCTGAGACTGTGTCTCTCTGTGGAGGCAAACTCCTTGTTACATTAAAAATGCAGCTGGCAGGGGCTGGGAAGGTGGCTCAGTGGTACGGCGCTTGCCTTGCATGCATGAGGCCCTGGGTTCGATTCCTCAGCACCACATAAAGCAAAAAGAAAAAAGGCGGAAATGGCACTATGGCTCAAGTGGTAGAGCGCTAGCCTTGAGCTGAAGAGCTGAGGGACAGTGCCCAGGCCCAGAGTTCAGACTCCACGACCGGACCAAAAAAAAAAAAAATGCAGCTGGCAGATGGTGGCTCATGCATGTAATCCTGACTACTCAGGAGGCTGAGATCTGAGGATCATGGTCAAAGCCAGCGCTGGCAGGAAAGTCCATGAGACTCTTATCTCCAGTTAACTACCATAAAGCCAGAAGTGGAGCTGGGGCTCAAGTGGTAGAGCACTAGCCTTGAGTACAAAAGCTCAGGGACAGTGCCCAGGCTCTGAGTTTAAGCTTCATGACCAATAACAGCAACGGCAAAAATGGCAGCTGGAGCTTCCCCATATTCTGTCCCCTCTCTTTTTGTGACTTCTGACTCTAAGTTCCCTCACTTTTGCCCCTCTGCTTGGTACTGGGACTTGAATTCAGGGCCTGTCACTCTTACTTGGCAAGGCTGGTGCTCTACCACTTGATCCATGCCTCTAGTTTAATGGATCTACCCTCTTTCCCTCACTCTCTTACTCACCAAAAAGTCTTACCACATTCCTTAGTAGTTTACCTTTGTTTTCTCTTGCTGGTATTGGTGCTTGAACTCAGGGCCTGGGTTCTGTCCTTACTTTTCTTTTTTTTTTGGGTCTGGTCGTGGGGCCTGAACTCTGGGCCTGGGTGCTGTCCCTCAGCTCTTCAGCTCAAGGCTAAAGCTCTACTACTTGAGCCACAGAGCCACTTCCGGCTTTTTTCTTTTTGCTTATGTGGTGCTGAAGAATCGAACCCAGGGCCTCAGGCATGCAAAGCAAGTGCTCTACCACTGAGCCAACTTCCCAGCCCCCTTGCGCTTCTTTTGCTCAAAGGTAGCGCTCTACCACTTGAGCCACAGTTCTACTTTAGGCATTTTTGATAGTTTATTGGAGATAAGAGTCTTGAGGTCTTTTCTTGCCCAGACTGGCTTTGAGCCATGATCCTCAGCTCTCAGCCTCTTTTTTTTTTTTCTTTTGGTTCGGTCGTGGGGCCTGAACTCTGGGCCTGGGCGCTGTCCCTCAGCTCTTCAGCTCAAGGCTAGCGCTCTACCACTTGAGCCACAGCACCACT
>NW_012267227.1:2306069-2313808 GCF_000151885.1 Dipodomys ordii
CCTGGGCACTGTCCCTCAGCTCTTCAGCTCAAGGCTAGCGCTCTACCACTTGAGCCACAGCGCCACTTCCGGCTTTTTTCTTTTTGCTTATGTGGCGCTGAGGAATCGAACCCAGGGCCTCAGGCATGCAAGGCAAGCGCTCTACCACTGAGCCACCTTCCCAGCCCTGGCATCTGCTTTTTTATATCTAATGCTTTCTACCCATCCCCAACAATGAGCCCAGGATAGAGAAGGTACTTAGTGATCTGTAATCACTTGGACTGCAGGATGGGAGCCTGCCACATGGGGGTGAAGGAGGCAGAATTGTGGTAGACAAGGTACAGAAATAGCACTAACTGGTTGTTATACTGCTAACCCTTTACTGGCATTCACATGTGATACCACTTACAGTAACATGTGCTACTACTGCCATCCTGTACTTGAGCACATTAACATTCTTGGCTTGAAAGGCTTGAAAGACTACACAAAGTTCACATCGGCTTAAGTCATATTAAACAAGTTGGGAACCAGTGGCTCATGCCTATAAAGCTATTTAGGAGACTGTGATCTGAGGATTGCAGTTCGAAGCTAGCTCGGGCAAGAAAGTCTGTAAGACTCTTTATCTGCAATTGATCATTATCCCCCCCCCAAAAAAAGGCTGGAAGTGGCTCAAGTAGTAGGGCACCAGCCTTGAACAGAAAATTCATTAGAGATAGGGCCCCCCCCTGAGTTCAAGCTCAAGTATGGCACACAGATGCCAAAGAAACAAACAACCCTTTTTGAGTTTAGAGCTTTCAGAGTTTGAAATGCTCTGGAAAAGGATTGAAAGCATGTGCATTTCATCAGTTGAGGAAAAGATTGGGAAGGAGAAATGATATGGAAGGAATAAAATATTTCTGTTTGACCACTAGAGGGCGCTTGGTTACTACTCTAGCAGGGATCCTTGCTAATGGACATTTTCACTTAACTTCAGCTTGCAGATACCCACAGGTTACCTAACCTGAAAGAACTTCTGCAGTCCTCTGGAGACAAAGACCAGTGGGCCTGGGACCTGGTGAGCTGGATCTTATCTTCCAAGGTCCTGACAATCCACAGTGCAGGGAAAGCCGAGGTGAGACTTGGATCTGTTGGGATCACAGCTTCCCAGGGTTCAGGGCTCTGGGACAGCAACAAATCCAGTAACTGTGAATCTTCCTTATGAGCCAGAATGACCTGATAGCTTGAAGAAAATGCTAATTCATGGGCCCGGAGCTGGCAGGGCAGGGCAAAGCTATGTTCTGCCTACTTGTGTGACCTTGAGCAGGTTACCAGGTGCATTTCAGCATCTGTTTCTTCATCTGTAATGTGGAGATTAGAATAGTATACTTCTCTGGAACTGGCTGTGGGAATGAATTCACACTCTGAGTAGTGCCTAAGGGCCTGTCCTAAGCTTCTGAAAATGTTGGTACCCCTTTATCCAAGTAGCAATGCAGGTGACTCTGATAAAGGAAGACCCTGACTACTTAAAAAAAAAAATTTTTTTTAAATACCGATAGTGGAGCTTGAACTCAGTGCCTGGGTACTGTCCTTTTTCATAAAAAGCTGGCCCACTACCACTTTAGCCACATTTCCACTTCCAGCTTTTTTTTTCTTTTTTTTTTTTGTCAGTCATGGAGCTTGAACTCAAGGTCCAGAATCTGTCCCTGAGCTCTTTTGCTCAAGGCTAGCACTCTACCACTTTGAGCAACAGCACCACTTCTGTTATTCGGGTGGTTAATTGGAGATAACAGTTTCATGGACTTTCTTGCCCTGGATGGCCTTGAACTGTGATCCTCAGATCTCAGCCTCCTGAATAGCTAGGCTTATAGGCATGAGCCACTGGTGTCTAGCTTCACTTCCAGCTTTTTTTTTTTTTTTTTTGCTGGTTAATGAAGATAGAAGTTTCAGGGACTTTTCTGCTTAGGCTGGCTAAAAACTGATCTTTGGATCTCAGCCTCCTGAGTAGACAGGATTACAAGTATGAGCTGCCCGGGGGTGCGCATGCCTGTGTGTGTGCATGCATGCATGCCAGTCCTGGGGCTTCAGTTTTGAGCCTGGGCATTGTCCCTGAACTTTTTCCCTTAAAGCTAGTGCTCTACTACTTCTGCTTTTCTGGTGGCTAATTGGAGATGAGTCTCATGGATTTTCCTGCCTGGGCTAGCCTCAAACTGGGATCCTCAGTGAGATTTCAGCCTCCTGACTAACTAGGCATGTGCCATCGGTACCCAGTTGAAGGAAAAATTTTACTAGAAGAACGCTTGATTTATGTTCTCCAAGCTTGTTCATAAATTCATGTCTTGTGAAACTGTTGTTCTGATGAACAGAACCCATGGCTGTCAAGTTCAAGGCTTTAGGAAGCCATTTCTTTTTTACAGTGTATTTTCTTTCTCTACTCCAATTGTAACTCCCTTTATGTTTTCAAGTTTGAAAAGATCCAGCAACTGACGGGTGCCCCTCACACGCCTGTCCCTGCCCCAGACTTCCTTTTTGAGATTGAATACTTCGACTCAGCCAACGCTAAATTTTATGAGACCAAAGGAGAACGAGACCTCATCTACGCCTTCCATGGTAGCCGCCTAGAAAACTTCCATTCTATCATCCACAATGGCCTTCACTGCCACCTGAATAAGGTGGGCTCAGGGGTCACCTTGCTCACATGGGTGGGGAGAGCACAGGGGTAGTACCAGGCCCAGGGTACCCTGCTCACATGGGGGGGGGCACAGGGGTCGGGTTTTGGTAGAGAACAGAGTGTGGGTGAGTGTGTTTATGGACGCCTGGGCACTCAGGGTGTGGTCTCAGACCAGCTTTTTTTTTTTTTTTTGGATGCCTAATTGGAATAAATGTCTCACAGCGCTAACAGTGTCTCTTGAAAGGTGGTAAAAAAAATGCAGAAGTTTAGGCTCACTTTTGACCTTCTAAATCTGAAACCAACAAGATCTCCAGTAGCTTCCTATGGTGATTATAGACTGAGAAGCATCAATGGTTCCTAGCCTTGGCTTTATATTTGGATCACGTGGAAGGCTTTAAAAAACAAAATGCAGGCCTGGGAAGGTGGCTCAGTGGTAGAGCGCTTGTCTTGCATGCCTGAGGCCCTGGGTTTGATTCCTCAGCACCACATAAGCAAAAAGAAAAAAAAAAGCCGAAAGTGGCGCTGTGGCTCAAATGGTAGAGCGCTAGCCTTGAGCTGAAGAGCTGAGGGACAGTGCTCAGGCCCAGAGTTCAGGCCCCACAACCGGACCCAAACAAAACAAAAAACAAAATGCACTCAAGTGCCATTGGCTCCTACCTGTAATCCTAGCTACTCATGAGGCTAAGATCTGAGGATTATGGTTCGAAGTCAGCCTGGCAGACAAATCCCTGAGACTCATCTCTAACCACCCCAAAAAGCCAGAAATGGGGCTGTGGCTCAGATGGTGGAATGCTAGCCTTGAACTAAAAGTTTAGAGATAGCGCCCAGGAGCTGAGTTCAAGGCCTAGGATCAATGAGTGTGCATGCATGCACGCACACACAGACACAGACACACACAATTTCCCAGTGCCTAGCTGTATCCTTTTTTTTGGGGGGTCGGGTCATGGGGCCTGAACTCTGGGCCTGGGCACTGTCCCTCAGCTCTTCAGCTCAAGGCTAGCACTCTACCACTTGAGCCACAGCGCCACTTCCGGCTTTTTTTCTTTTTGCTTATGTGGTGCTGAGGAATCAAACCCAGGGCCTCAGGCATGCAAGGCAAGCGCTCTACCACTGAGCCACCTTCCCAGCCCTGCCTAGCATCAGCAGCATGCTTTAACTGCTCTCCAGTGATTGTAGTGTATGGTTCCCTGGGCCAGTGACATCTGTATCATCTAGGAGCTTAATAGAAAGGCCCGCCCCCAACCACCTGCTCAAAACCCACAGGTTATTATTGATCCCCAAGGGACCAATCAGCAGGTTGATGTTTGAGAAGCACCCTCCCCCTCCCCTCTGGGAACAAACCACTAGTGACAACTTTGGGATAAACCAAGGAATGTGCCGGTGTTCCTACATGCCAGAAGTCCTTGTCCTCCCTCCCTCATAACTTTCTTTTCATTTTGAGGAATTTAAGCAGCTTCTCTGCTATTCCTTCTCTTTATTTCTCAGGAAGCTGTAGGATAAAGATTTTAGCCAGGACCTGAAAATAGATTTGCTCTACGAACACTGACTTCAAACCCTTTGAGGCTCAGTTTCCTTATCTATAGCACAGGACTCTATTGCCCTCTTTCATCTTTCTTTCTTTCTTTCTTTATTTTTGCTAGACCTGGGGCTTGAACTCAGGGCACTGTCCCTGAGCTCTTCTGCTCAAGGCTAGCACTCTACCATTTGAGCCACTGCACCACTTCCAGCTTTTTCTGTGTATGTGGTACTGGGGAATCAAACCTAGGGCTTTATGCATGCTAGGCAAGCACTCTACCACTAAGCCACATTCCCAGCCCTTTCTTTTTTTTTTTTTTTGCCAGTCCTGGGGCTTGAACTCAGGGCCTGGGCACTGTCCTTAGCTTTTTAGCTGAAGGCTAGCACTTTACTACTTGAGCCACAGATCTGCTTCCAGCTTTTTCTTTCTTTTTTTTTTTTGATGCTTAATTAGATATGAGTCTCATGGACTTTCCTTTCCAGGTTGGCTTTGAACTGTGATCCTCAGATGTCAGCCTTCTGAATAGCTAGGATGACAGGCGTGAGCCACCAGCACCCAGGTCTCCATTGCTCTTTTTTCTAGCATATAAGTGGATTGAAGAGTTGTTTTTGTTGTTGTTTTGTTATGACAGTCCTGAGGCTTGAACTCAGGGCCTGGGCGCTGTCCTTGAGCTTCTTTTGCTCAAGGCTAGCACTCTACCACTTGAACCACAGAGCCTCTTTCGGCTTTTTCTATTTATGTGGTACTGAGAAATGGAACCTAGGGTTTCATGCATGCTAGCAAGCGCTCTATCACTAAACCACGTTTCCAGCTCCTGAAGAAGTTTTTATGAGTATAAAGGTTTTGTGACTGAAGCGCTAAGGAAGCTGTAGTAGCTCTTCTCAGCTGAAGGAAAGGGCATCTCAGGTAGTGGGAAGGCTATGGGCTGCTCTTCCAGCTGTGGCAGCATCTGCCTTGTCTGTGAGGGGCTGGCTCCAGGAGCATGGGCTTAGTTGGGGCTGATTCAGCCCTGAGGCTAGTTGAGCCATTTTCAGGCCTGCTGCGTCTGATTAGTGCTGGTGGGTTTTGCTGAGGACGAGGTCTTGTTTATGCTGGCTCTCAGTTTATTAATCTGGCCAGGCTACTGGAACCCCAGGAGACGTTGTCTTCAGGTTAATGAACTCATACACTCTTCTTATTTCTTCCTTTTCCTTCCTTCCTTCCCTCCTCCTCTTCTTCCTCCCCCTCCTCTACTTCCTCCTCCTCCTCTTCCTTTTCTTCTTCCTCTTCTTCCTCCTCTTTCTTCTTCCTCTTCTTCCTCCTCTTTCTTCTTCCTCCTTCCTTCTTCTTTCTACTTTTTGGTGCTGATCTTGGGGCTTGAACTCAGGGCCTGGGCACTATCCCTTAGCTTTTCAGCTAAAGGGTTATTGTACTCTACCACTTGAGCCACAGCTCTACTTCCAGCTTGTAAATTTTTGGAGGCTTCATTGGAAATCAGAGTCTCACAGGCTTTCCTGCCCAGGCTGACTTTGAACCATGATCCTCAGATCACAGCCTCCTGAATAGCTAGGATTATAGGCATGAGCCACCAATGCCTGCTTACCAGATCTTCATTTAACTTCCTAGGAGTTAGCTGTCTAGCAGCCCTCTAAGAATTCTCTAGTGAATCAAATCTAATTCTGGGTGCTGGTGGCTCACATCCTTTACCACCAACCAGCCTTTGCTATGGAGGGTACTGACTTAGCACTCATCACCAGGGAGCTGCATCCTGGATCTGTTTTGGACACCTGTTTTCTTGTGATGCTGAAGGTGGTCCTGAGGACCTTCCACATGGCAGGCAAGCCAACCCTCTACCACTGAGCTCCCGGGCCCATTGACGTTTCTGGAAATATCTTAGCTGTTACCACCAACACAAAGCATAAAACGTACCCTGCACTTCATGTCTGCTTCTCATCTGGTCTCAGAGATCCCTTTCTTTTCCAAGTCATGACTCAGATCATCCTCTCTTGCAGGTGGTGCATCCGGGTGGGACTTTGCAAACACATTGGCATAACAATGCTGCTTCTTCCTTCCTCCCTCTCTTCCTTAAGATTATTATTGTTATTGTTGCTGCTCCTGGGGCTTGAACTCAGGATCTGGGCTCTGGCTCTGAGCTTTTTTGCTCAAGGCTAACGCTTTACCACTAGAGCCACAGCTCCACTTCTGCCTTTTTGGTGGTTACTTGGAGATAGGAGTCTTACGGACTTTGCTCCCTGAGCCGGCTTTGAATAGAGATCCTCAGATCTCGGCTTTCTGAGTAGCCAGGATTACAGGCGTGAGCCACTGGGGCCTGGCTTCAGAGAAAGTTTCTACAACTTGCCTACTTGTTGGAACATTCAAACTGAGATCTGTTTGGACTCAGAGCTCCAGGCTTTTTCACTCACCCTTGACCACAAGGTAGTGCTGTTTTGCCAGGCCCAGTGGCCAAATCTGCAGTCAGCTAAACCATTGTCAGATGGGAATGTATTTAGTAGAAAACTCTACCATGAGGTCATACGTGTTTCAGTCTTATTGTATAATATGGGTGGGGCTTCAAAATGTTTATGGTTTTTTTATTGGTGCTGTTTTTGTTTGTTTGTTTGTTTCAGTCCTGGGGCTTGAACTCAGGGCCTGGGCACTGTCCCTGACATTGTTTTGCTCAGGGCTAGTACCCTACCACTATAGTGCCACTTCTGGCTTTTTTGCTGGTTAATTGGAGATAAGAGTCTCATGGATTTGTCTGCCAAGGCTTGACTTTGAACCTTGATCCTTGGAGCTCAGTATCTTGAGGAGATAGGATTACAGGCATGGGTCACAGGTACCTCACCAGTGTTTGTATTCCTATGGTGTCAAATCATTGCTCACCCTTGTGTTTCTTCCCTTTGGGCCTCTGCCTCACAGACGTCCTTGTTTGGAGAGGGGACCTACCTCACGAGTGACTTGAGCCTGGCCCTCATTTATAGTCCTCACGGCCACGGGTGGCAGCGCAGTCTCCTGGGCCCCATCCTTAGCTGTGTGGCTGTGTGTGAGGTCATTGATCATCCAGATGTCAAGTGCCAAACCAAGAAGAAGGGTGAGTGGGGACTTCGTTCACACCTGGCTGTTGGCCCAGTTGTATGTATGTGTTGGGGGGAAGAGAGCGGGTCTGGGGCATCTGAAGGGATGAGGGAGAGGGTGCTAGAGAGTGAAGGACAGGGATTGAGTGTTGATGGACACGATCACTTACTACAGGCCAGAGACAGGGAGTGCCATGAGGAGCCTACAAGGCCCAGCGGATTCATGGAGGAGAAGGGGCATCATGCTGTATCCAAGTGGTCCAGGAGAGCAGTTGGATGAGAGGAGAGCATGACCTTCTTTAGTGTGTGTGTGCTGGTCACGGGGCTTGAACTTGAGGCCTGGACACTGTGTCTGAGCTTTTTTGCACATGGCAAGCACTCTACCACTTTGAGCCACAGCGTCACTTCTGGTTTTCTGGAGATAAACATCTCATGGACTTTCCTTCCCAGGCTGGCTTTGAACTGCGATCCTCAGATCTCAGCCTTCTGAGTAGCTAGGATTACAGGCCTGAGCCACTGGTACCCAGTGACCGTGGACTTCTTA
>NW_012267227.1:2314333-2314816 GCF_000151885.1 Dipodomys ordii
CGCCCCCCCCCCCATCAGTACAGCCCTAATGTATTCTGTGGACTGTTTGCCCTGGGGCTCTGCTGTGCTGTCTTGCTCCAAGACAGAGGAGTCATAGAGCCGTCATTCCAATCTCGGAACGGGCCTGTCAGTTTTACTCAGAAAAGGAGAATTTCAGAAGACAGATTGTTCTGGTCTCTAATGTAAAACAACTGTGATCCTGCAGATCTAGCCCAGGTCCGTCACCGCCCTCCCAAGCCAGATGGCATGAACGTTTGCATTTGTATTTCTTAGGAACTTTGTACACTGACATTAAACATTCAAATGAAACCTCACAGCCTCTGCTGGCACGCAGCTTTGCTCTCCCCTTGTTCCCCCATCATGAGACACAAATGATTAAGAGTTATTATAAGGGGGCTGGGAAGGTGGCTCAGTGGTAGAGTGCTTGCCTTGCATGCATGAGGCCCTGGGTTCTATTCCTCAGCACCACATAAGCAGAAAAAG
>NW_012267227.1:2315856-2320524 GCF_000151885.1 Dipodomys ordii
TACCACTGAGCCACCTTCCCAGCCCCTACTTAACACTTCGTGTAGCTGGAATTATAGGCATGTACTACCATGTCCAGCCCTAGCCTGTTTTATTGTTGTAGCTGTCAGTTTGCTTCTTCCCTCTGCTTTCCCCACACATTTGGGTTTTGTTCTTTCTTGTATGCCTTCCTGTCTGTCTGCCTTCCAGCCTTCCAGCTAGATTCTCCTGTTTGGATGCTGTTTAACACACACACGCATGCCCATTGCTCAGCGTGTCAGGGCTGCTGTACCTCAGGATGAGGACGCTTGGTTCATTTCTGTCCTCATGTGCTTCTTCTGTTGTTGTATTTCCCTCCTTTAGATTCCAAGGAAATAGATCGTGGAAGAGCAAGAGTGAGGCATAGCGAAGGGGGAGACGTCCCCCCTAAGTACTTCGTGGTCACTAATAACCAGCTGCTGCGTGTGAAGTACCTGCTGGTGTACTCGCAGAAGCAGCCCAAGAGGTAAGGAGGAGGCGTGGTTCCTGCCTGGAGGCCAGGAGAGGATGGAGGGGCTGAATTCAGACTCTGATTTCGTCATCATCTGCCCCACTTAGCCCCCGGCCTCAGGCCTCCGCTGTGTCTAAAGCATGGCATGCTCACTGCTGGACAAAGGGAGTCAGGGGGATGCAGGCTGGACTCCTAGGCGACATCAGAATAGATATCTAGAGGAGATTTGGGGACAAGTATTGCGAGATTTATCCACACACAAGGCCTAGGAGGGACTGTATGAAGTCCCGTTGGTGACATCTGACCCCTGGACCCATGATGTCCGTGGTAACCCATTGGTGAGGGTATGCTAAACAGCAGAGTGGTTTCCCGATCCTGGCTGACACTGTGTGTAGGCAGGCTTTGCAGCCACTGCCCGGTCCTCCCTGTATAGGCCTGAGGAGCTGCTCCGCTTCTTTTCCTCCTCTTCTGCCTCCTCTTCCTCTTCTTCCTTCTTCTTCCTTCCTTCTTCTGTGCTGATACTGGGGCTTGAACTCAGGGCCTGGACACTCTCACTTGGCTGTTTTGCTTAAGGCTGGCACTCTACCATTGAGCCACACTTCCACTTCTGATTTTTTTGCTGGTTAATTGGAGCTAAGACTCACACAAACCTTTTTTTTTTTTTTTTTTTTTTTAATTTTATTTGACCTGGCGTAGATTTGAACTGTGATCCTCAGATCTCAGTCTCCTGAGTAGCTAGGATTATAGGTGTGAATCACCAGCACCTGGCCCAGGACTTTTCTTTTCTTTTTGGTCAGTCATGGGGCTTGAACTCAGAATCTTGGTGCTGTCCCTGAGCTTTTGAACAGGCTGGCTTTGAACCATGATCCTCACATCTCAGCTAGGAGGCATGAACAACTGGTACCCTGCAGGACTTTCAACTTTTCACTCTTGAAATGAGGGTGTTGAGGCTGGGGGGGGGGCGGGGGGGTTGTAGCTTGGTGGTAGAATGCCTGCCTTGCTTATGTGGGACTCTGGGGTTTAATCCAGTGCTATAAAAGATAAAAACAAGCAAATAAAGTGAGAATGTTGGACCAAATAGTAGGCAAGGTTTTCCAGCCCTGAAGAACTGTGGTGATTGCCTGGTCCTAGCTAAGTAGTGAGGCAGTGGGAAGACCTACAGGGAACTCAAGATGGAGGTTAACACTGAGATCTTTTTCTTCTCCTTCTCCTCTTTCTTGTTGGTATTGAGGTTTGAACTTAGTGCCTCAAGTCTCAGCTTGCTTGCTCCCAGCTGGCATTTTACCACTTGAGCCTCACCTCCAGCCCAGCTTTTTGTTAGTTATTTTGTGAGAGTGGAGTCTCACAGACGTTTCTGTCTGGCCTGGCCTCAAAACTTCATCCTCCAGATCTCAGCCTCCTGAGTAACTGGGATGACAGGTATGAGGTACCAGCACCTGGCTTTCCCTTTGTGATCTTGTCAGAATGTTGGGGTCCAGCTGCAGGTCAGCAGCAGGCAAGCAGGATGATAGGAAAAGGGGTTACTTTTAGTAATCTTGTTCTTACTCAACCAGTGGTTTCCATGTTTCTGAATTTCAGAAACCACTAAAATCCACTCCCCACTCCCAAATTTGGGACTCTCTACAGGATTCCTGAGTTCCTGAGTCTAGGAGACATCCATTGGTTTAAAAATCAGGTGACGTGGAGCTGGGAAGTTGGCTCAGTGGTAGAGTGCTTGCCTTGCATGCATGAGGCCCTGGGTTCAATTCCTTGGCACCAGAAAAAGCCAGATGTGGCGCTGTGGCTCAAGTGCTAAAGTGCTAGCTTGAGCTGAAGAGCTGAGGGACAGCGCCCAGGCCCAGAGTTTAGGCCCCATGACTGGCCAGAAAACAAAACAAAATCAGGTGACTTTTTTGATGTAAAAATTCCATTTACTTCACACTTCTTTGTGGAGTTTTTTTTTGTTTTTTTGTTTTTTTTTTAAAATTTAATTTAATTTTATTTGTGAACATACTGTACAGAGGGGTTACAATTACATGGGCGGATAATGCATACATTTCTTACCAAGCATTGCAGCCTCCTCCTTTGTTTACCCTTCACTTCCCTTCCCAGCCTCCCCCCTCCCCCCCATGGAGTTTTTTTTTTTTCTTTTTGGTGCTGGTCTTGGGGCTTAAACTCAGGGCCTGGATGCAATCCTTGAACATTTTGGTCAAGACTAGTGCTCTATCACTTGAGCCACAGCTCCACTTTCTTTTTTCCTTTTTTTTTGGTCAGTTGTGGGTCGTGAACTCTGGACCTAGGCACTGATCCTCAGCTTTTCAGCTCAAGGCTAGCACTCTACTACTTGAGCCACAGCACGATTCCCAGTTTTCTGGTGGTTAATTGGAGATACGAGTCTCACAAGCTTTCTTGCCTGGGCTGGCTTTGACCTGAGATCCTCAGCTCTCAGCCTCCTGAGTAGCTAGGATTACAGGTGTGAGCCATGGAAGCCCAGCTCACTTCTTTCTTTTTAAAAGTTCATTAGAGATAAGAGTATCGTGGACTTGCCTGCCGCACCTGGCTTCGAATGTGATCATTAGATCTCAACCTCTTGAGGAGCCAGGCTACAGGCATGAGCTGGAAGTGTGTCTTTTGTGCAGACTTGGATGTCTTAGAACATCTCCCAATGGGCCAAAGAGGATTTCCCCAGCTCACATTTTCATGCACCAAGTGAAAAGATCTTTTTACTCAGTAACCTGTTGCCATTTGGGCTGACTCCCCTGAGTGCCGTCATTCTTTTAGATACCAAAGTCTTGCTTAAGAATAGATGGGTTATGAAAGGTAAAAGAAAAAAAAAAAAAAGGAACTTAGAAAAGGGGAACTCAGGGTGAGCTCATTGCCTAGCTGTCCTTGTACATTTAGAAAATGTTCTGTTGAAAGAGTCTTTGATGCCAGAGCAAACAATCCCAGATTTCTCTAGTAAGGCAGCACGAAACTTCTTACAGCTCACGCAGAGGATGAAATTCATCATTTCATCTTCTTTGAGCCAGTACTTGCTGGATACACTTTTTTTTTTTTTTTGGTTTTTTTAAATGTTTTTCTCCTATTGCAACATCACTCATTTTCTCCTTTAAGCAGAGCATCGAGCCAATTCTCCTGGTTTTCCAGCCATTGGTTTATGGTCATGATGTCCCTATATCTGCTGCTGCTGCTTTTAGTAAGCATCATCAACTCCAATACCTTCCAGCACTTTTGGAATCGTGCAAAGAGATGATCATTTGGGCACTTGGTATGGGCACCCACCTCGGCCACACGCCTTAAAATCCTCATTCTTCTACCTCTGGTGCCTCACTCAGCCAAGCCTGAGGACCAATTGTGGGACCACAGGACCATTTTCCAGATGCAATCAACGGACTGTTTGCCTTTGAAGATGTTCCCAGACATACTTTAGTCAAGTTGTGTGTGTAGGGGAATGTCTGGCTTCTCACTGGAAGGTTCCAGAGGAGCTCTTCTAACCACTGCTTCCTAAACAGTCCTCTGAAATGGACTTTTTTTTTTTTTTCTAGCCAGGGCCAAAGGAAAAAGTCGTGTCACATTTAGGAAGCAAGTGTTCAAGCCATCAGTGGTATGTTGACAATCATTCTTGGCAGAGGTTGGGTGTTTTCTAATGCCTTCTGGAAGGCTGCAGCAGGGAACTATCAATCACGACGCAGGCGGTTGCCTTGTTTTGACTCAAGACACCCAAGAGAGACAGTCATGTTTCTCATAAAAAAAAAAAAAAAAAAACCAGTGCAGTTGTTTTGGGATTCCGTCAGTTTTTGTGTGTGAGTGCAAAACATTTTAACAATTTTCTCAAATCAACAAACTAGCAGGCACTAGAAAAGGAATCAGACTTCTTTTTTTTTTTTAAACAATGAGCAACTCAAATTGTCTCTTTCTTACAAATTACCAACTGCTGATTGAGTACAGCTGAGAAGGGACCAAATGATTCTATTCTGATCTGGGAAGCAAAAAAAAAAAAATAGCTCTTTGACTAATTAGTTTTTGTGAGCTCAGTAGAGCGGGGAAATTGCAAATCCAAGAGCACACCATTTGGCCAGGATCCAGTCTCTTAGCTGTGTTTTATTTGTTTTTTTTTTTTGGGGGGGGGTCCAGTTGTGGGGCCTGAACTCTGGGCCTGGGCGCTGTCCCTCAGCTCTTCAGCTCAAGGCTAGCACTCTACCACTTGAGCCACAGCGCCACT
>NW_012267227.1:2321869-2327350 GCF_000151885.1 Dipodomys ordii
CTAGCCTTTTGCTGAAGAGCTGAGGGACAGTGCCCAGGCCCAGAGTTCAGGCCCCACGACTGGACCCCCCCAAAAAAAAAACAACATTTTGGGTTCTGATAGGTATATCAGCTCAGAACTAGGGTAACGAGACAATAGGAGAACTCTGGGATCTATGAATGGAAAGATAGGAGGAAGAAAAACCCCGAATGAGGCTTAGCTCTCTCTAAGTACTTCAACCTAAGGCAGATCTCACAAGGCCAAGCATGGTGGGGGGCTGGCTTTGAAAATGGGATTCTGAAGGTTGTAGCAGAGCTAGTGCCCTGACCATGGAGAAAGAAGCAATCTCTTCACTGAGTAAAATGCCCACAAGACAGAAGTTTGCCTGGCACTTGATGGCAGACGGGAGTGGATGGAGGTTCAGTTAGGGTCCCTTAGGCCTAGGTGTTGTGAAAAGCTTTGCCCTCAGGCCTCTGTTACCAGTGTCACTGTCCAGTATACCACTTTGGAAGGGGTAGTGAGTGGGCCTTTCGGATGAAGGGCATGATGGGAAGGGCTCAGTGGGATTTTTTTTGGGGGGTCCGGTCGTGGGGTCTGAACTCTGGGCCTGGGCGCTGTCCCTCAGCTCTTCAGCTCAAGGCTAGCGCTCTACCACTTGAGCCACAGTGTCACTTCCGGCTTTTTTCTTTTTGCTTATGTGGGGCTGAGGAATCGAACCCAGGGCCTCAGGCATGCAAGGCAAGCGCTCTACCACTGAGCCACCTTCCCAGCCCCTCATGGACTTTCTTGCCCTGGCTAGCTTTGAACTTCGATCCTTGGGTCTTGGCCTCCAGAATAGCTAGGATTACAGGTATGAGCCATCAACTCCTCACTTTCAGTGTCATTTCTGATGAATCCATTCCATTAAATACAATTGTGTACAAAGCCAGGAGTGGGTGAGGAGTTTGTCACTTAAAGACTACAATTGAAGCCCAGAGCTGGTAGCTCACACCTGTAATCCTAGCTACTGAGGAGGTGAGATCTGAGGATTGAGGTTTGAAGCCAGCCTGGGCAGGAAAATCCGTGAGACTCTTAGCTCCAATAAACTATTCAGAAAAAGCCAGAAGTAGTGCTTTGGCTCAAGTGGTAGAGTGCTAGCCTTGAGCACAAAGAGTCTCAGGGACAGTGCCCAGCATCCCTGAGTTCAAGCCCCAGGACTAGCAATAAAAATAAAAATAGACACTGATTGATGAAGTTATTTTTCTTCAGAACATGGCCCCATGGTATCTGAGCCCATGTACTGCTAAACCCAGGAGGTTTGTATTGGCTTAGAATCTGCCTCCCCACCCTCCCAGGTTTCCATGGTGATGATGCTTGGGCCCTGGGGCCTGGTGAATTCAGTGCCTTAAGCCCAAAACAGGAATACTCCCCCTCCCCAAGCCCCTCCATAGCCCTCCCAGGTCTCTCCTTCTTGCACTCCTTTCTACCACCCCATCCCAGTGCCCAGTTTTCCATCTCTTGTCTTTTGTTTTTGTCTTTGTCATTCCCGGCCCTCTCCCCCCCCCCCCAATGGGTTTCTGTTTGTTTCCAAACTGTCTGGGACTGTGTGCCATGGAGACAGTGTCCTGGGCTGCCTCTATCCTGATCTGGTTAGAATAAGCCCCCACTGCTTTGCATGCATCTCCAACCTGACGCTGGGAGCATCCAGAGGGGGGGGGGAAAGAAAGTCCACATTCCAAAACAAGATAGAAACCGCATCTCCACCCACTCTGCTGGCGTCCTTCTCCACCTGGAACGGGTTTTCTGAAAATGTCCAGTGGTTCACTGCAAGATCCATAGATGGAAGGATACATGGGGTTTGCTGAGGACTTTGTATCAATTACTGGAACTATGCAGTGTTAGAAAAAACAAATAACCTTGCAGCAGGGTGCTGGTAACTCACACCTGTCATCCTAGCTACTCAGAGGCTGAGATCTGAGGATCGAGGTTCGAAGCCAGCCCAGGCAAGAATGACCTTGACACTCTTAATCTTCAATAAAGCATTCAGAAAAAGTTAGAAGTTGCACTGTGGCTCGGAGTGTAGAGTGCTAGCCTTGAGCAAAAGAAGCTCAGGCAGACACTGAGTTCAAGCCTGAGGTTTGGCATAAAAGAAAAAATTGTGATGAGGTTGGCATTTCTTTTTTCTTTTATTTCTTTTTTTTTTTTTTTGGTCAGTCGTGGGACTTGAACTCTGAGCCTGGGCACTGTCCCTTAGCTCTTCAGCTCAAGGATAGCACACTACCACTTGAGCCACAGTACGCGGTTTTGAGTGGTTTATTGGAGATAAGAGTCTCATGAACTTTCTTTTTTTTTTTTTTTTTGGGTCCGGTCATGGGGCCTGAACTCTGGGCTTGAGCACTGTCCCTAAGCTCTTCAGCTCAAGGCTAGCACTCTACCACTTGAGCCACAGCGCCACTTCCGGCTTTTTTCTTTTTGCTTATGGGGTGCTGAGGAATCGAACCCAGGGCCTCAAGCATGCAAGGCAAGCGCTCTACCACTGAGCCACCTTCCCAGCCCTCATGAACTTTCTTGCTTGGGCTGGCTTTGAACTACAATCCTCAGATCTCAGCCTCCTGGGTAGCTAGGATTACAGGTGTGAGCCACCGGTGCCTGGCTGAAGTTGGCATTTCTTGTGTTAGAATTGTCTGCAAACAAGCCGGGCGCCGGTGGCTCACACCTGCAATCCTAGCTACTCAGGATGCTTAGATCTGATGATCATGGTTCAAAGCCAGCCCGGGCAGGAAAGTCTGTGAGACTCTTATCTCCAATAAACCACTAGAAAACTGGAAGTGGCGTTGTGGCTCAGGTAGAGCGCTCACCTTGAGCTGAAGAGCACAGGGACAGCGCCCAAGCCCAGAGTTCAAGCCCCACAACCGACCAAAAAAAAAGAATTGTCTGCAAACTTCTTGAGGGCAGCGGCCTGGTTATCTTGAAGATCCATCTATCTAAGAGATGGTAGGTGCTCAAGAAAAGTTTGAGTCAGGCACCAGTGGCTCATGCCTGTAATCCCAGCTACTCAGGAGGCTGAAGATCACAGTTAAAAGCCAGCACAGCCCCAAAGAAAAGTTCATAAGGCTTTTATCCCCAGTTAACCATCAAAAAGTCACAAGTGGAGCTGTGGCTCCAGTATTAGAGTGCCAGCCTTGAATGGAAAAGCTGAGGGACAGCTCCCAGACCCTTAGTTCAAGCCTGTTTTCGCATGGAAAAAAAAAAAGTTTGTTGAGTGAATAAATGCAAGAAATCCTCCCAGTTTAGTGGAAAGTAATGGTTGAATGTCACCAAAATAGGATTAAATTATAGTTGAGAAGAAAATAAGAAGGCTCTGGAATGGGTGGTGTGGCTCAATTTCCAGTAGTCCACTTGCTCTGTCAGCAGAAAAATAAATTGGGGGAGGGGGTGGTGGTGCCGGCTGGTGAGGTCCAATTATTGCCTTGATGCTTATTTATACACATATGTAAATGACTGATAACACAGCCTTTTCGGGGTGGAGGGTGGAGGGTTGAGGGAGGTCATAGGGCTTGAACTCTTGGGCTTGGGTGCTGTCCCTGAGTCTCTTTGTGCTCAAGGCTAGTGCTCTGACCACTTTGAGCCATCACTCTACTTCTGGTTTTCTAGTGGTTAATTAGCGACAAGAAGTTGCACAGGATTTTCTTGCCTGGGCTGGCTTCAAACCTCATGCTTAGATCTCAGCCTCCTGAGTAGCTAGGATTACAGGTGTGAGTCACCAGCAACCTGGCTATTTATTTACTTTTTGTTGGTTGTGGGGCTTGAACTCAGGGCCTGGGCACAGTCTCTGAGCTTTTTTTTTTGCTCAAGGCTAGCATTGTACCAGTTGAGCTACAGTGCCACTTCTGGCTTTTTCTGTTTGTGTGGTACTGAGGAATTGAACCCACGGCTTCCTGCATGCTAGGCAAGCATTTGACCACTAAGCCACATTCCTAGCCCTGCTGATTGGTTTTTGAGACACTGGCTAGCTATATAATCCAGGCTAGCCTCACACTCGTGATCTTCTTACCTCAGCCCTGCATTCAGCTCTGGTGATCATTTCAGACTCAGGAGGCAAATTCAGAGATATACATAGCACTGAATCAGAGGCAGTTGGAGTGAGGGGAAGGGGGTCCCACCTGTGGCCCCCCCCCAACTCTCAGTTCAGAGCTCAGCCTGCCCTAATTAAGACTTCTTTGAGTCTCTGTATCTAGGGATTGCCAGCAGCCAAGCCCTCCTGCTTGTCTGAGATGTTTGAGACATGAGAGAATAAACAGCCTCTCCTGTCTGGCCAGCTGTATGGAGCTCCATTCATGTCTTGGCTCTCCTGGCCACTGGGGCTAACAGTCCTGTGTCCACCTCCAGCAGAGGCCTGGGGGGACTTGTTAAGAGGAGGGGAAGGGAGAAACGGTCACTTCATGTAATGACAGCTGTCAGTTAAGAGGGACCCCCCCCCCAGTAAGCTACCATCCTGAGATCCAAGGCCCTTCACATCTGTAGTCAACTCATCCAAATAGCTTTTATTTTTTTGTCGGTCATGGGGCTTGAACTCAGAGCCTAGGTGCTGTCCTGGAGCTCTTTTGCTCAAGGCTAGCGCTCTATCACTTTGAGCTACAGTGCCACTTCTGGTTTTCTGGTGGTTCATTGGAGATAAGAGTCTCAGACTTGCCTGCCTGGGCTGGCTTTGAACTGTGATCTTCAGCTCTCAGCTTCCTGAGCAGCTAGGATTAGAGAACCACCCAGTGTGCAAATAGCTTATTTTATAGAAGTGGACACTGAAAATTGAGACAGAAGTAAAATTTGGATGATGTGCTGCTTTTTCATTCCTGCAGCCTGCTAACTCTGGACATTGTGGCTGCAGTGGCAGCGCTGTGGTTTGGGACGCATGGTGTTTTCATCCTACGCCTGTTTTGGAGATCAGGCTGATGGTGAAGCCGTTTCCTGAGGAAGAAGGCCCCTTGGAAAAGCACTTCGCCAGGTGCTCCTAAATCATCGCACCGGAAACAGAGCTGGGGCAGCAGAGCCCATGTGGGGCTCTGCCATCAGCTAGAGTCAAGCCCAGCCTGAGCTTGCTAGACTACAGGAGACAGTGGCTTTCGGAAGACAGACAGTTCCCCCCCCCCCCACCAACACACACACACACCATCTGCTTTTCTGAGACTAGGATTGTGGGAGAGGATGCAGCCAGCCTGCAGGGTTGGACCAATTCCTCTAGGAGCCCCCGAAATGCAGACAAGAGAGGCGGGAGCAGACAGCGTGGGATTCCTCCAGGGGGGTCTCGGGGGGGGCAGGTGTCTACCCCCACCCCCCCAGTCTGTCTCAGGCCAATGGCCTCTGCCTTTGAGTGTAGCAGTGGCGGTTTATGCAGCTCAACTGGGTTTGTCTGTGTAGGTGGCTACATTGCTGTTTAGAGCTGGGTTCTTGGTAGAGAAGCATGTTCTTCTGTGGGCTGAGACTAGTGTGACTCCATGTTGCTGTGTATGTAAACTGTGGATGGGG
>NW_012267227.1:2327455-2336530 GCF_000151885.1 Dipodomys ordii
CTCCTCCTCCTCCTCCTCCTCCTCCTCCTCCTCCTCTTCCTCTTCTTCTTCCTCTTCTGTCAGCCTCCAGAGTAGCTGGGATTACAGCCATGAGCCACCAGCACCCAGCATGGCTCTGATTTTGTTTGGGTCGGTTGTGGGGCTTGAACTCAGAGCCTGGATATTGTCCTTGAGCTTTGTGCTCAAGGCTAGTGATCTACCACTTTGAGCTACAGCTTCCCTTCCAGTTTTTGAGTGGTTCATTGGAGATAAGCCTCCCAGGGACTTTCCTGCCCAGGCTGGCTCTGGCTGTAAATTTGTGGAAGCTGCTTCCTCCACCTCTCTTCCCTACCCTCTGATGGGAACCCATGAAATCTTCCCAGTCTTCGGCATACATTAGCACTGTGAAACACAGATTCAACACCTACCTCCTACCTGGCTCCTCCCCTAACCCCTACCCGGGCTGCAAGTCACTGGACTCAGCAGAATCGGGCTTAAGGCAGAGCTGGGTCAGGTCAGGCCTCAGCAGCCAGACATGCCTGCACCTGCCTGCCCAACCCCAGTAGTGGGCAAAACAGCCAGGGCAGCTGTTCCCCATGATTGATAACTTTTGGGGGGGGGAAGGGATAACTCCCATGCTGATACAGGTGATTTTAGGATCTTCCAGGATTAGGGACACAGTATTCCTGTGCCCTCTAGAAGGGCAGAATTCTAGTAGGGAACCCACACAAAAAAGAGTTTGGGAAGGGCAGAGGACAGTTCCTTTCGGCCAGTAGGGTGACCATCTTGGAAATCCCCTGGATTCTGTGAAAGCTGGCAGCTCTCTGGGGCTCTCCTGAAATATCCATGACCTGCAGAGAATGAAGGAGGGGTCCAGGGTGCAGCCGGGGTTGCTGAGCTTGGGAGATGCTCTGGGAGTGAGCTCAGGGTAGGGCAGGCCCTGGAGCAGGCTGGGAAAGGGTCTGCTTGGGAGATCATGCTGGCCTTCCCTTCCCCTCGCACACAGGCAACTGATGTGTAGGTTGGGGGTCTTCTAGCTCCAGAGATTTACCAAAGAGATGGGAAGAAGTTAGTTTGAAAAGACCTTCTGGGGAGAGGAGGAGATGCTTTAAAAAAAAACTTTTTTTTTTCCCCCGTCTGGTTCTAGGGCTTGAACTCAGGGCTTGGGCACTATCCCTGAGCTTCTTTTGCTCAAGGCTAGTGCTCTACCACTTGAGCCACAGTGCCACTTCTGGCTTTGTCTAAGTAGTTTATTGGAGATACGAGTCTCACAAATGTTCTGCCTGGGTTGGCTTTGACCTGGGATCCTTAGATCTCAGCCTCCTGAGTAGCTAGGATTATAGGCGTGAGCTACCAGCACTCAACAAAACTGAGATTGTGTGTGTGTGTGATTGTCTCACAGACTTACCTGCCCTAGCTGGCTTCAAGGTTCCACCCTCAAATCTCAGCCTCCTGAGTAGCTGGGATTACAGGTGTGTGCCACCAGTGTGCCTGGCTTAAACTGGGGGAATTTTCCTATTGAAAAGAAGAAAACTTTTATTTTATTTTTTTTTCTCATACAAGTGAGACATTGGCCAAAGTAATGTGTTTAAGGAAATTTCTGCTTCATGCTGACCAGGCCAGGGAACGTCTGGTCAAAGCGTTGCTGACGGCCAGGGTCTCTGTCAGTAAACAGGTGACCTCTGATGGCCTCCCTGAACTCATTTCCCTCTTGAAGTGTGAAAGAAGATGATGTCACTGTGAGTGAGATCTCCCAGTCATGGAGTTTGTCTGAGAGCAAGATGGAGGACTCATTGGTCAGGGGGCAGCTGCCCACTTACTCTGAACAGCTGGCTCCCCCCACCCCACCAGCCTCTCTGATCCCTTCCTTCACGTGGTCTATGGTAACACATCTAGGGCTTCCCAGTGGAAGGTGTTCCTAGGGAATCCTGGGATACATAGTCCTAATTCCACTCGCCTGGAAGGCCTCTCCTCCCCTCCCCCTCCCCCCCCCCCCCCCAGGGAGCTGGGCCTCTCTTTTCTTTTTTTTTTTTGTCAGTCATGGGGCTTGAACTCTGGGCCTGGGCGCTGTCCCTCAGCTCTTCAGCTCAAGGCAAGTGCTCTACCACTTGAGCCACAGCACCACTTCCGGCCTTTTCTGCTTATGTGGTGCTGAGGATTCGAACCCAGGGCCTCATGCATGCAAGGCAAGCGCTCTACCACTGAGCCACCTTCCCAGCCCCTGGGCCTCTCTTTTCTATGGAGAAGGGCATGCAGGAAGGGCTCTGAGGAAAGAAATGGACTCTTGAGAGTGCAGGTTCAGGTCCTACGCCCCCTTGCAGAGCAGGCAATGGCAACGTGCATGGCAGCCTGTGTCCATGGGGGAGTTTCCATGACCACAGAGCTCCAGTCGGGAGGTTGGGAAGGGACAGAGAGGAAGTCACAAAGCTTTCTCTGTCTCTCCTCCACAGCCTCTTCCTGAGCCCACAGGTGAGGCTTTTATGGGACTGACAGAGCCACTGCCAGGAATGAAGAAGGTTACATGGCCTGTCTCCCAGTTCCCTCTCCATTCCCACTCCACCTCCTGGTAGGCGAGGGTGTAGCTGTGAGACTCTGAAGTACAGAGGTGGCCAGAAGTTTCTGGGAGGAAGGCCTGTGTCTTCTTTTTGTTGTTGTTGGTAAAGAGGCTTGAACTCAGGGCCTGAGCACTTTCCCTGAGCTCTTTTGCTCAAGGCTAGAGCTCTACCATTTTGAGCCACAGCTCTACTTCCGGTTTTCTGATGGTTCATTGGAGTTAAGAGTCACAGAGTTTCCTGCCCGGGCTAGCTTTGAACCGTGAGCCTTATATCTCAGTCTCCCAAGTAGCTAAGATTATAGGCATAAGCCACCAATATCCAGCCTAGGTCTTCTTTGTGCTTCCCAGAGGACGTCATAGATTTTCAATCACAGACTTACTCCACATAGCAACCAGCCCTCTCTGTTTGCCTGACCTGCTTGTTTCAGGATGACCTCAAACCTAAACCTCACACTAACAGGCTTGCAGAAAATTCATTGGGAATGTGGCTTAGTGGTAGAGTGCTTGCCCTGCATGTGTGAAGCTCTAGGTCAATTCCTCAGTACCACATAATAAATAGATAAATCTGGAAGTGGCGCTGTGGCTCAAATGGTAGAGTGCTAGCCTTGAGCAAAAGAAGCTCAGAGACAGTGCCCAGACCCAGAGGTTAAGCCCCAGGACTGGAAAAAAGAAAAGAAAAGAAAACTCACTGATGGGGCTGGGTATAATGGCCTATATCTGTAACCCCAACACTAGGAAGTAAAGATTAGGAGGATTGTGTATTAAGGCCAACTCTGGCAAAATGGTAGCGAGACCCTCCCCCCCCTTCTCAACCAACAAGCTGAGAGTAGTGGTACATGTCTGTGATTCCCAACTATGCAGAAAGTATAGGTAGAAGAATCCTAGGGCAACCAGGGCAAAAACATAACAACAAACTGTCTAAACCACTCAAACAAAAAGGGCGAGAAGGACCACTCAAAGTGGGAAAGTACCTGTCTAGCAAGCACAAGGCCTTGAATTCAAACTGTAGAACCAACCAACAGAACAGAACAAAACAAAAAAACCTCCCTTGCACTAATGAGCAACTGAGCCATAAGCCAATGGACTAATTAGGTCTACTTCCTCAGCCAATAGTCATTCACCATCTTGCTTGTTTGTGTCAAGCCTTGTGCTGAATATTATCAGGAACAAGATAGACAAGATTCTGGCTTTTGGAGAGCTGACAAGAAGGAAACAATAATGACAGAGTATGATCTATGTATTTTACATTATGAATGAAGTTGAAGGACTTCCATGGGAGATAACACTCAACAAATCTTACTCCCATGAAATGGCCAGGGAGGATTCTAGAAACTAAGAAATGGGATTGAGAATGAGAAAAAGGACAAGAAAATAAAAAAAGAAAGAGAAAAAAAATAACCAATCCTTGGGGTTGGAGGTGTGGTTCTAGTCAATAAGCAAAACTATTAGCTACCAAGTTCAAGTCCTGGTCTTAGACAAAAATAGCAACAGGGGCTGGGAATGTGGCTCAGTGGTAGAGCACTTGCCTTGTATGCATGAGGCCCTGGGTTCGATTCCTCAGTACCACATAAGCAGAAAAAGCTGGAAGTGGCACTGTGGCTCAAGTGGTAGAATGCTAGCCTTGAGCAAAAGACACTGAGGGACAACACCCAGGCCCTGAGTTCAAGTCCCAGGACTGGCAAAAACAAAAACAGAAAACAACAACAAAGAATGAGAAAGGACTATACAAAGAGTTCTTTTCTTTCTTTCTTTCTTTCTTTTTTTTTTTGGTCAGTCATTGGGCTTGAACTCTGGGCCTGGGTGCTGGTCCTGAGCTTTTCGGGTGAAGGTGAACACTCTACCACTTGAGCCACAGAGCCACTTCCAGTTTTCTGGTGGTTAATTGGAGATAAGAGTCTCACAGACTTTCCTTCTCTGGCCTGGCTTTGAACCTCTGAGCCTTCTGAGTAGCTAGGATTACAGGTGTGAGTCATTAGCGCCTAGCATGCAAAGAGTTCTTTTTCTTTTTTGTTGGTCGTGGGGCTTGAACTCTGGGCCTAGGCGCTGTCCCTCAGCTCTTCAGCTCAAGGCTAGCGCTCTACCACTTGTTCCACAGCGCCACTTCCAGTTTTCAGGCGTTTTTTTTGAGCTAAGAGTTTCATGGCCCGGGCGCCAGTGGCTCATGCCTGTAATCCTAGCTACTCAGCAGGCTGAGATCTGAGGATTGTGGTTCAAAACCAGCCCAGGCAGGAAACTCCGTGAGACTCTTATCTCCAATAAACCACCAGAAAACTGGAAGTGGTGCTGTGGCTCAAGCGGTAGAGCACTCACCTTGAGCTGAAGAGCTAAGGGACAGCGTCCAAGCCCAGAGTTCAAGCCCCACGACCGACAAAAATAAAAAAGGGTTTCTGGGACTTTCCTGCCCAGACTGGTTTTGAACTTCAATCCTCATATCTCAGCCCTCTGAGTAGCTAGGATTATAGGTGTGAGCCATCAGCACCTGGTACAGAGTTCTTGAAAAGAAGGGAAAGGCAATTCTGAGAGCTTGAGGAGGAGAAGCTCTTGGCCTAATCTGGAATAAGCAGAAGAGCCTTGTGAATAAAGCCTGGGTGTTGGGGAGGTGGAGAGATGAGCTGGGGATGGGGGGAGGGGGCGAAAGGTGGGGGAGGTAGGGAAGAAGGAAGTCCGAAGAGACCAGTCGGGCCTTGAGCATCCCAGGGAGGACAAGTAGATGTTTGGGGAAGACACTAAGGGCTCTAAACAAATGTGGGACACAGTTAAGAAAAATAGGCTTTAAAAAAACAAAAAGCTGGGCACTGGTGGCTCAAGCCTGTAATCCTAGCTACTCAAGAGGCTGAGATCTGAGGATCGCAGTTCAAAGCCAACCTGGGCAGGAAAGTCCATGAGACTCTTATCTCTGATGAACCAACAGAAAACTGGAAGAAGTGCTGTGGCTCAAAGTGATGGATTGCCAGCCTTCAGCAGAAAAGCTCAGGGACAGCATCCAGGCCCTGAGTTCAAGGCCCATGACTGACAAAAAGTAGCAAAGAAAGAAAAACAGAATCCAAACCGCCTTGTCTTCCTGTGGGACCACGGAGCTTTCACTGGCTCGGATGACATTTCTGCCACCTTTTCCTCCGTGGGTTGGGCTATGGCTGCTCTAAGACCCAGAACACGGGTGGGTCACCTCCATTGGTTCCTCTCGCTGGACAGACGCGCCCTTTGGTGAGGGGGTGGAAGCATTTTTGAGGTGAAATGTTGTAGAACAGCCAGGATCGGAAAATATTAACAGTTCACTGGCGCCAACAAGGTTCGCCCTAGGGCCAGAAAGTACAGGGAAGAGGAGGGATGTCCCTTCGGCAGAGGACCCAGGGACAGGAGGAGGTCAGCCAGGAGCCACTCACACCCTGTATCCCAGGTTGCCTCTAATTTCAGGGCTAGAGCAAGGCTTTCCTGGTCCAGATGGAAATCTTGGGGTGCCCTTGTAGTCTATGGAGGGCCATTGAAATGGGGCGATCTGTGTGTGTGTGTGTGTATGTGTGTGTGCATGTGCACGTTGGTTCTGGGGCTTGAACTCAGAGCCTGAATGCTGTTCTTAAACTTTGTTTTTGTGGACCAGGCACTGGTGGCTCACACCTGTAATCCTACGTACTCAGGAGGCTGAGATCTGAGGATCATGATTCAAAGCCAACCCTGGCAGGAAAGTCAGTGAGATTCTTATCTTCAATAAACCACCAGAAAACTAGAACTGGCACTGTGGCTCATGTGGTAGAGTGTTTGCCTTGGCCTGGAGTTCAGAGATAGCACCCAGGCCCCCAGAGTTCAAGCCCCATGACCCCAAAAAACAAAACAAACAAAAAAACCCTTTGTTTTTGTTTTTTACTTTTTGTTTTTCCCTTTTCTGTTGGTCCCAGGGCCTGGATGTTGTCCCTGAGCTGCTTTTTTGGCTCAAGACTAGCACTTTACCACTTGAGTACAGCTCCAATTCGGCTTTTTTGGTAGTTTATTGGAGATGAGTCTCACGAACTTTCCTGCCAGGAAATGAGTTCCTTTTTTTTTTCCCCCTCCTTTCAAGGCTAGTTCTCCACCATTCCAGTCACAGCTCTATTTCTGCCTCTTTTTTTTTTTTTTTTTTGGTAGTTCTTGGAGATAAGAGTCTCTTGGACTTTCCTACTAGCCTGGCTTTGAACCACGATCCTTAAACCTCAGCCTTCTGTATAGCTAGGATTACAGGCATGAACCACTGGTGCCCGCTTAGTGGGGACTACTTAAAGGATGGGCTGTCCAAACACTCTGGGTGCTAGAATACCAAGAGGGATGAAATGTACCAAGTGCTTCCATCCTCCAGGGCCTTGCTGTAAAGGAGGAATAGATAAGAAAGCAATGTCAGTAGAATGGGATTGTCATCATGTTGGAGAACACAAGGGTGGGGGAGAGGCCCATGGGACAGAGAGGAACAATTAGGTTGGCCTGGGCTACCAGGAAGGGTACCAATTGGAAGTGATTGGTACTTAGGCTGAGTTTTGCTACAAATAAGTATTTATGAGTGGTTGCACAGACTTGAAGGCTGGCTTTTGAGGGTATTGGCTATGTGTGTGTAAAGAGATTCACTTACAGAGATACAAGCAACTAGGCTTATTGTCTCCGAAGGCCTATAGAAGACAATGGGGAAGGGACCAGAATTGTTGGTGGCAGAGCTGTTCATTTAATGGAAACCCTTTAAGAAGAGAGAAAAGAGCTAAGTGCTCATGGCTCATGCCTGTAATCCTAGCTACCCAGGAGGCTGAGCTCTGAGGACTGTGAGTTCAAAAGCAGCCCAAGCAGAAAAGCCTGTGAGACTGTTATCTCCCATTAACCAGCAGAAAGCCCAAAGTGGAGATATGGCTTAAGTGGTAGCATGCTAGCCTGGAGTGAAAAAGCCAAAGGAGAGCAAGAGGCCTTGGGTTCAAGCCCCAGTTCTGCCACAAGAAAAACTAAAATGAGGGGGGAGGAGGTAGGGAGGGAGAGAGGGAGGAAAGAAAGGAAGGAAGGAAGGAAGGAAGGAAGGAAGAAAGGAAGGAAGGAAGGAAGGAAGAGAAAGAAAGGAAAGAAAGAAAGAAGGTAAGAAAGAAAGAAAGATAGGAAAGGAAGAGAGAAAGAAAGAAAGAAAGAAAACCAGAGCCCAAGCCACAGGAAAGCTGAAAACTCCTGAGATATAGAGAGCCTTGGAAAGGCTTGCCATGGGATTGTGGGTATAAAGATAGACTATTTTGATTTCAAGAGGCAAGAAGGCTTCCAGTAGGTATTATGTAATCTATGCCACCGGCTTAGCTCCCCCTCATTTATTACAGAGAAAATAAGGCCAAAGAGGGGATGTGAAATATTTAAGATCACCCTGCCTTTCAAGATCAGCCTATAGCTCAAATACAGCCACAGCAATGCATACAAGCAAGCTGCGCTCCTCTGGAGTGCCACCATGTATACTAAGGGGGCCCAGAACCCCCATTAGATTGGAACCACTGGGTCCTGCCTGCCTGCTGTCTTCTCTTTCCAGCCCCAGCCTTCCACAGGAGGAGAAAATTCTAGAACTTGTGGGTCTTTCCTAAGAATTCCCTGAAAGTTTCCACTAAGAGAGCAAGATGGACTGACTCTAAGCTGCCCAGACATTGAAGTGGGGCTGAACCTAGATCCTCAAGGGAGGAGGTCTCATACCCCAAGTTTTCTGGTGTTGAAGTTGGAGATGGAGAACAAGAGTCCATCTTGAAGTAGGGTGCCGGTGGCTCACGCCTGCAAGCCTCGTTATTCAGGAGGCTAAGATTTGAGGATCAGGATTTGCGGCCAGCCTGAGCAGGAAAATCCATGAGACTCTTCTCTCCAATGAACAACTAAAAAGCTAAAAGTAGAGGTGTGGCTCAAGTGGTAGAACGCTAGCCTTGAGCAAAAAAGCTCAGGGACAGTGCCCAGGCCCTGACTTCAAGGCCCTGCACTCTGCTTCAGCCTCCACGAACAGGTGTGGGAAAGCTATTTTTCTCCAGTGTGGAGGGTGCAGGGCGTATCTCATAGCTTCCGTTCATCTTGGTGAACTTGACAAAACACACAGAGATAAAGAAGAACATAGTTTTCACCTTTCAGGTGAGGCAAGGGAAAGCTTGGGTTGGAAAAGCTCTGAGAGAAGATGGAGATGAGGGGGGAAGTATTTAGGGCATGTGTGTTTGAGGTGTGAGATGAGCCCTCAAATTGTGCTAGTAGCCCCTGGTAGTCATCGTATTGTCTCAGGTCCCCTTTTAGCTGTAGCTGTCTACCTGACCTCCCCTCCCCCATCGCCCTGTCCCTACAAAGCTAGGAAGTGGTACCGTGTGATATTTGGCTAGAATAGTTAACAACTGGGCTCAGGCTGACTTAAATTCAAGATGAGAGAAATACTAGGAACCTAAAAGGACTTAAAAGACCTGCCCCAGGCTCTCCCAGCATAGACTCTTTTATATCTTTTTAACAAACTCCACTTTTCATAATTCTTTTCTTTCCTTTTATTGTGTGTGTGTGTGTGTGTGTGTGTGTGTGTGTGTGTGTGTGTGTCCATACTG
>NW_012267227.1:2341030-2343212 GCF_000151885.1 Dipodomys ordii
TTTTTCTTTTTGCTTATATGGTGCTGAGGAATCGAACCCAGGGCCTCTGGCATGCAAGGCATGTGCTCTACCACTGAGCCACCTTCCCAGCCCTTGCTTGGCTTTCTCACTCAAGGCTGGTACTCTACCATTTGAGCCACACCTCTACTGCTAGCTTTTTTGCTGGTTCATTGAAAATAAGTGTCTCATGGGCTTTCTTGCTCCAGCTGGCTTCAAAACTTGATTCTTCGATTTCAGCCTCCTGAGTGGCTAGGATTGCAGCTAGCATCCCTGGTGCCTGGTGGGGACTCCTGTCTTAAGCTCAGGCGATATTCTGTAGGGGCCACTGTAAGCATGTTATGCAGGGGGTGGAGAGCTCTACTTGACCTTGTTTGGGGGTTCCTGCTAATCCCAGAGTCTATTCTCCAGGAACCCACTCCTGCTACTCCTCTACTGAGGGGTAAAAAAGGAGCTCACCTGCAGCAGCAGGATGTACTATAGTAACTCATGGAGAATGCAAGTCTCTGTACCAGCGTTTGAACATGCTTGGCTAAGCTTGCTTGCTTAGCTGATGCTCTACCACCCACATGACTGCTAGGGAGGAAAAGTAAGATGGTGTCACATCTGGCTATTGAATGGGGGCAGAAGTCTTTTTTATTTATTTATTTTTTATTGGTCATGGGCTTGAACTCAGTGCCTGGGCGCTGTCCCTCAGTTCTTCAGCTCAAGGAGAGCACTCTACCACTTGAGCCACAGCATCACTTCCGGTTTTCTGAGTGGTTTATTGGAGATTAGCGTCTCCAAGCCTTTCCTGCCCTGGCTGGCTTTGAACCTCGATCCTCAGATCTCAGCCTCCTGAGTAGCTAGGATTACAGGCTTGAGCCACTGGCGCCCAGCTTTTTTTTTTTTTTTTTTTTTTTTTGAGAGGAAGGAACTTGAACTCAGGGTATGGGTGCTATCTCTGAGCTGTTTTTAAAATTGATTTTATTTTTTAATCTCCTAAAGGTTCTATCACTTGAGCCACAGCTCTATTTCTGGTTTTGGGGGGGGGCGTTTATTGAAGATGTCTCATAGAATTTCCTGGCTGGACTGGCTTTGAACTGTGATTCACAGATTTCAGCCTCCTGCGTAGTTAGGATTACAAGCATGAGGCACTGGGACCCAGATTTTTTTTTTCTAGTACTGAGTATTGAACTCAGGACTTTAAGCCTACTAAGCAAGTACTCTACCATTTGAGTCACCCCTCCAGCTGTTTTGTTGTTGTTGTTGTTTTTGTTTTGCCTTGGTTATTTTTATGTAGGTCTTGCTTTATATCCTGTCCATACCCAGCCATTAGTTGAGATGAAGCTTCTCAAAATTTGATGCTTGGACTGGCCTTGCACCATGATTCCCTAATCTCTGTCTCCCAAGTAGCTAGAATTACAGACTTAAGCCACTTCACTTGGCTTTTTGTTTGTTTATAAACCAGCCTCCATGGGCTTTCCTTGTCCAATTCCATGGGACTATGGTTCCTTCTTTTGTGTTTGTTCTCAGTATATTAGCAAACTTTGCAATTCCAGAGTAGAAGGACCTATGAGCTCACTCAGCCCAAACTCCTATTGTACATCTGGGGACACTGAGTCCAGGATTACTTGGGTGGTTGCTAGTCCAAATTGCACATCAGAATCAGTTACCTGCTGGGCACTGGTGGCTCACACCTATAATCTTACCTACTGAGGAAGCTGAGAGCTGAAGATCAAGGTTCAAAGCCAGCCTGGCAGAAAAGTCTGTGAGACTCTTTTGTATTTTTATTTTTTGTTGGTCCTGGAGCTTTAACTCAGGCCTGGGTGCTGTCCCTGAGCTACTTTTGCTCAACGCTAGAGCTCTACCATTTGAGCCACAGTGCCACTTCTGTCTTTTTCTGTGTAGTTTATTGGAGTTGGACTTTTCTTTCTAGGCTAGCTTTGAACCTCAAATCTCAGCCTCCTGAGTTGTTAGGATTACATGAGCCACTGGTACCTAGTTGTGAGATTATTGTGTTTGTTTTTTTTTTAATGTCAGTCCTGGGGCTCAAACTCAGGGCCTGAGAACTGACCCTGAGCTTTTTTTCTTTTTTTTTGGGTCCGTTTGTGGGGCCTGAGCTCTGGGCCTGGGCGCTGTCCCTCAGCTCTTCAGCTCAAGGCTAGCACTCTACCACTTGAGCCACAGCACCACTTCTGGCTTT
>NW_012267227.1:2345167-2346434 GCF_000151885.1 Dipodomys ordii
CAGGACTGGTACAAACTAACTAAAAAACAAAAAGTAAAAATGAAAACCTCAACTGGATGCTGGTGACTCATTCCTGTAATTCTAGTTAATCAGGAGGCTGAGATCTTAGGATTGCAGTTCAAAGCCACCCCAGGTAGAAAAGTCTGTCAGACTCTTATCTCCAGTTAACTACCAGAAAGCTAGAAATGGAGATGTGTGTGCCCTGGGGAGACAAGAGGGACCATAATTAAAAGCCCAAGGTATTTCAATGGACAGCCTGTGTGTTATTTAGGAGGTACAGTTCTGTTTGGGGACCCTGTGAGAGATACATTTGTTTCACTACTGACCTTTGTGTACAGAGAAAGCTTTAGAGTATTGAGGACAATTCCACTAAGAATCAAAGTGTTTAAAAATAATAATGATAATAATGATGATAATAATAATGAAAGATTTGGCAATGGGAATAGGAAAACCTTTTCAATAGTACTAGAACAATTGGATAGTCCCTTGCTCACCCCTCCAACAAAATGCAACTATCTTCAAACCTCACATCATGTGCAAAAGCTAGTTTATTACGAATGATAGGCCTAACGTCAAAACCTAAAGCTAAATAACTCCTAGAAAAAAAATAACAGGAGAAAATATTTGCAACTGGGCTCAGCAAAGATTTCCTAGGTCTTACACCAATTTAAAAAAATGTAATGCGGGTGAATGAGGATGAATGTGGTTGAAATAGATGGTCAGCATGTATGCAAACAGAACAATGAAGCCTGTTGAATTTATTGATTTATTTGTTTGTTCATTCAATCTTTTTTTTTTGCCAGTCCTAGCACTTGAACTCAGAGCCTGAGCTTTTTTTGCTCAACGCTAGCACCTACCACTTGAGCCACAGTGCCACTTCCAGCGTTTTCTATTTATGTACTGAGGAATCGAACCCAGGGCTTCATGCTTGCTAGGCAAGCACTCTACCTCCTAAGCCACATTTTCAGCTCTGTTGAACTTATTTTAAGGAATGAGAAGGAGGGAAGGGAGAGCAATAGAGTGGAGGAGATTGGAATGCATTGTAAAGATGAGTGGAAATGTCACAATGAATCTCCCCACCCCCATGTATAGCTAATGTAGGCTAATAAAAAATAGTCGATTGACCGACACTGGTGACTCATGTCTGTAATCCTTACTGCTTAGGAAGCTGACATCTGAGGATTATAGTGGAAGCCATCCAAAGCAGTAAAGTCTATGAGACTCTTATCTCCAATAAACTACTCAGAAAAAGCCAGAAGTGGCTCAA
>NW_012267227.1:2351334-2356657 GCF_000151885.1 Dipodomys ordii
GAAAGGAAGGAAGGAAGAAAGGAAGGAAGGAAGAAAGAAATAAAGAAGGAAAGGAAGAAAGAAGGAGAGAGAGAGAAATGAAGAATCAGTAATGTAACAGAGCTAGAACTAGAGGGTTGATTTCCAAGTTTCTGTTTTTCTCCTGTCCTTTTGTTCTGGCTCTTGTGGTTCAGCCTGTCTGTCTGTCTGTCTGTCTGTCTGTCTGTCTGTCTGTCTGTCTGTCTGTCTGTCTGTCTGTGTCATCCTCAAACCAGCAGAGCTCCCGTAAGCCTCAGTCAACTCAGACATCTGTGTCAAAGCCACAGCTTTGCACTGGTGACTTCACTCTGACAAGTTGGATGAGGCTGGAGCCAATTCCAGGCCTGGTGGCCAAGGGCTGGTGGCTTGGAAAGGAGGCCACGCTTTAGGAAAGAAAGCAAAGCAGATCTGTGCCCTGGGTCTGCTTGGAGCCAGATGCTACTCATCATCCTTTCTCCAGCTATTTCTGTCCAGGGCGCCCAATGCTCAGAGAAGACAGAGTTTCCAATCCCCTGTTTGTACATATACTGGATGCATAGACCCAGCACATGTGCATGAGGATCTCTAGCCCTGTTGTGTGATGGGATTGTTGCCATGGATGATGTTTCTTCTGAGTTCAGGTATACCTCTCTTCTGATGGTTTTCCAGTGCCCTGAAAAGGAGCTCAATGAGGGTATGTGGAAAGAGTGGTCCTCTGGGCCATAGGCCCAGGCCTCTACCTCTAGGAGCAGATACAAGGCAGGAAGCCTAGGCCTTGTTGGTTGAACCTGTGGACCAAGATGTTCCCACTCTGGTCCCTAGTGCATTTCCTTTTCATCCTTTGCTTCCAACTGGGGCCTCTATTCTACAACCAATAATCACCAATTAACCAGTAAAAAACAAAACAAAACAAAACAACCCCTCCCCCCCAACCCAAGCGGAGTTGTGGCTGAATTGGTGCTAGCCTTGAGCACAAAAGCTCAGTGACAGCACCCAAGCCCTGAGTTCAAGCCCCAGGACTGGCAACAAAACAAAAATAAGACTATCCCCCCCCCCCAAATAACTAAAACAAAAAAGGGCTGGAAGTGATGGAAGACTTGTGTAGCAAGCACAAATCCTTAAATTCAAATCCAAGTACTGTGTGGAAGGGAAAGGAAGGGAGGTGGGGGGAAAAGGGAGGGAAGGGAAGTGGAGGGGTGGGGAGGGAAGAAAAATCTCAAGCTTCATTGCATCAGAAACTCAGAGTGGAATCCAAACGTCTGTATTTTAACAGCTCTCTAGTGATTCTAATGCATGCTAAGATTAGAGATCTGCCACCCAGGACACAAGTAGCCTCATGCTTGGGTCAAGAGAGGGACCTGGCAGCCTGGCAGCACAGGTCACTGCTCAGGTTCCCTGTGGGGAAAGGCTGAAGTCAGACACATATTGACTCCTGGGCACATAGATGAGCATATGGCAGAGTCTTGGAAATCCATATCCTGAGGTTCTGTGGTCCCTCTGGATACAGGAAGGCACCTGGATGGAAGTGGGTAGAGGGCCGAGGTAGATCTAATCCATCTCTTTTGTCCTTTATTCCTTCTGAGGTTCCCTGATGGCTAGTTCAGAGGCCAGAGAGGCTGAATACACACCATCCATGAGGTCAAAGTAGCCTGAAAGAGTTGGAGTACACACACACACACACACACACACACACACAGCCCTTTATCCACAAGGGAGAATAGGGGCCAGGGGAATGGGGGGCAGTCAGCAAGCAAAGCTTAGGCAAGTACATACTATGCCTGAGCCATCAAATGCTGCCCAGATGTAGAATTCCCTTGGCCTTTTCCCAGAGGGCCAGGCCCCTGTGCCCAGCCCACCTTCCGATCCCTGTTTCCCTGGCTTGGTGTGTGGAGCCCCAGGCAGCCGCCCACCTGGGGCTACCTCCAGGCTCTGCAGAATCTCCATCCTCACACCCCCAGGGTCTGGATGGGAAATATGGCCTGTAAGGGCTGCAGGGGACACCGCGGGAAGGGGAGGGAAGCTCACACTCAGCTCTGATTTCTGCGCTGTTTCCTGTGGCTAACTGCCACGGGCTGAGCCACCAGCTGGGCTATATAAGGCCCGCTGCCTGGGCGGCAGGACAGGAGAAAGCTTGGACCCCCTCCGCTGCCAAGTCGTGCTCAGGACCTGGTGAGTCCCACTTCTAATCCCTCTCCTCATCCTTGCTCTTCACTGCCTGGCTCAGCTGCTCCTGACACCCCATTTCTTTGACCTTCCCCCTTTCCCTACTCCTTATTTCCACTTTGTGCTTTGGAGTGCTCTTTCTCTCCATTCGCCTGAAGTTCTCTTTCTACCCCACCTGAGATCAAGACATTTTCCCCCCAACCCTTGCAAACCCCAAATGGCCCTCACTTTGGATCTTCATACCTCAGGGGGTCCTGCATTTCCCATGTCCGTGTGCTTGTACATTGTTCAAGAGTCCCCCTTAAGGAGTATGCGTTGGGGAACGAAGTGCAGGAATAACGGGATGTGGAGAAATCTCTCCATGTGCTGCCAGATGGGAAATGGTTTCTCCAGAAACTTTTTAGGGTTCACTCTGACCTCTCAGCCCTGCAGAAGCATGAGGCTGAGGGCTATCCAGGCTGAGGATCCCCAGTTTGCTCCCTGCTCAGAGATCGGACTTGGAGGGGAGACCCCTGTGCTAGCGGAGTCTGCTACTTCCTTGGCTGAGAAACGGGTGTGTGGGGAGGGGGTGGACGGGGGAGATTGTAGTGGCTTTAGAGCCAAGGAATATGCAATGTGGGGTTGCTTTGATCTTCCTTTGTCCCAAGTGCTTTTGGATCTTTTTCCAGAAAGGAGAATTCTTCCTCTTTTCTACCACACCCTGGACTTTGGGGATTAAAGGGAATTTTTAAAATTTTTTATTTTTTTCTGCCAGCTTTGAGGCTTGAACTCAGACACTAGAAGCTATCCCTGAGCTTTGTTTTGGGTTTTTTCTTCTTTTTTTTTTTTTTTGCACAAGGCTAGTGCTCTACCACTTGAGCTCCACTTCTGGCTTTTTCATGGTTAAACGGAGATAAAAGTCTCTGGGATTTGTTTACCTCGCCTGACTTTGAACCATGATCCTCAGATCTCAGTCTCCTAAATAGCTAAGATTATAGGTGTGAGTCACCAGCACCCGGCAAAGGTGCTGAATCTTGAATCTCCAAGAATGGGTTCAATTCTGGGGTGGCCAGAGCTTTCAGGGAGGGGGGAAGAATTAAAAATGTGCAGCAAAGTGGGTGCCTGGGCCACCCTATCACCCGGCCTGGTATTCCCCCTGCACCCCGAATATCATGCTTAGTTATTGGGGGGCTCTGGATTCTCACAGTGTAGCCTGTCTGCTTTCCCTCCGCTGGCTCCTGGCCATGGAAGACTAAGCCAGGCCCCAAACAAACCAGAATGTGTTCCAGCTGCGGCCCGTGCACATCTGGGAATGTGTTCTTGGAGTGAGTGTGGCTATATTTGCACCTCCCAAGCCTGTCTGTCCTAAGAAGGGCCACGGTGGGGGTTGAGAAGGTGACAGGGCTGCATAGCTTTAATATACATCCCCCTTCCATGTAAAATGGTGAGTTCCAAGCCGGGTGTTCATGCCTGTAATCCTGCCTACTCAGGAGGTTGAGATCTGAGGATAGCAGTTCAAAGCCAGCCTGGGCAGGAAAGTCTGTGAGACTCTTGATCTCCAATTAACCACCAGAAAATCGGCAGTGGAGCTGTGGCTCAAAGTGGTAGAGGGCTAGCCTTGAGCCAAAGAGCTCAGGGACAGTGCCTAGGCCCAGACTTCAAGCCCTACCACTGACAAAACAATAAAGATGGGGAAACACAAAGCAAAAGCTCCCTAAGCGGAGTCTTAAAAGTCATTAAGCCGTTCAGAGGCTGTGAGGAGGGAACCCTAGTCTCTCTCATTGGCAAAGAACCTCCTCTTTACCCCTCTCCTCTCCCCTCGTCTCTTCCCCTCCCTGCCCCTCCTTTCCCTTCCCCTTTCCTCCCTTCTTCTCTCTTTTCTTTCCCTCTTCTTCCCTGCCCTGCCTCTCCTCCCCTCTTCTTTCCTTTTTCTCCTCTTTTCCCCTCTACTCCTTCCTCCCCTTCCTTCTGTTCTCCTCTTTCCTCTCCTTTTCCTTCTTCCTCTCCCCTCCCTTCCTCTTTTCCTCTCTCCCTTTCCCTCCTTCCCCCTCCCCTCCCCTCCCCCTTATGCCCCTGGATTGAACCTGTTTGAACTCAGACTCTGAGCCTATATCTTGCAACTCAAGCAAATGTTGCTCTCACAAGACTTGAGTGTGGCCCGCCCATCCTTGACAGGCGAAGAGATATTTCTGCTTGAGCCATGAGCTGTAACTCTGAAACGGGGGATCTGACAAGCTTTGCTTCTTTGCAGGTCACTGGATCTGAGAAACTTCCCAGGGAATGTTCTAGAGACAGCTGTCTCTGTGAAGCACTCTTGCCCATCTCCTGCCACGTCTCCACAGGACCTGAGAGGAAGATGGGGGGCACCAAAGCCTGGATGTTATTCTTCCTGGTCCTGGAAGTCACCTCGGTGTTGGGTACAGGCTAAATATTTGCTGCTTCCCCTCCCTTCCAATTGTCACAGTGAAATCATGTCTGGCTGGGCAGACATGGTGGCTCAAGTCTGTAATCTTAGCTACTCAGGAGGCTGAGCTGTGAGGATCAGAGTTCAAAGACAGCCTGGGTATGAAAGTTCATGAGACTCTTTTGTCAGTTGTTGGGCTTGTGCTTGGAGCCTGGGTGCTGTTCCTGGCTAGTGTTCTATCACTTAAAGCCATAGCTTCACTTCCCGTTTTCTGGTAGTTCAGTAAAGATGAGTCTCACAGGAACTTTTCAGCCTGGGTTGGCTTTCAACCATGATCCTTAGACTTCAGCTTCCTGAGTAGTGAGGATTACAGGTGTGTGCCACCAGCCCTGGGCTATGGAACACTTATTTCCAATTAACTACCAAAAAAGCTGAAAGTAGACCTGTGGCTCAAGTGGTAGAGTGCCAGCCTTGAGCAAAATAGAAAAGCTAAGGGACAGTGCAAAGGCCCTGAGTTCAAGTCCCAGGATGGGCACCAAAAAAAGAAAAAAGTCTGGTCTGCTCTGGGACCCAGTTTACCTCTCTTTTCAGATATAGCAATGGTCTTCTGACTAGAGGCTGTGGGATTGATTTTTTTGTTTGTTGGTGTGGGGCTTGAACTCAGGACCTGGGTGCTGTCCCTGATTTCTTTTTTTTTTTTTTGTTATTGTTGTTGTTGGTCATGGGGCTTGAATTCTGGGCTTGGGCGCTGTCCCTGCGCTATTCAGCTCAAGGCGAGCG
>NW_012267227.1:2357132-2359099 GCF_000151885.1 Dipodomys ordii
GGGGGGGGTGAAGTGGGAACCATAGGAAGATTATCACCCAGGAGAACTAAATTTAACTCTAAGCTTCCTGGCAGCCAAAGCAAAAGGGAATCATAGGGGACCACTGAGTTCTTGGAAGCAGGTTTGGGGCTTGGTCTGTTTTTAGTTTAATAAAAATTCTTCTGGCCTAAAGCTCAGTCTCATTATAGACTTTACAGTCAAATTTCCCAGACAGATCAGAATACCTTCGGGGATCTTTGCCCTCACCCTGCTCTGGTAATAATGCTGAAGTCTAGAAAGAACACAGAGAATCTGCCAGGTGGAACAGATGACTTTCCCACCTTACTCCCTCTCCTGATTTCCAAGTACACACTTAGATAATGCAAAACATGCTCACAAGCCTTTCTTAAAGCTGTTTGCCTTATAGGCTTGGGGGGGGGGAGGGCTCAGATGCAGAGACAAAGGCCACTGAGCTCTGTATGTGCCTGCCCCTGTCTCATTTTCTCCCCTGCCAGCTGCTGTGGATGATGATGATTACCATTCAGCGATCTGAAGGGAAATCGGATTAGGTTGATTAAAAGAGCTCCTATCACCCTAATTAAGCAGCACGGAGAATTCTGGTTTGGCTCCTTGCCTAGGAGTTTATTGTCCACTAAGCTCTCTGCAGCTTTCCTCCCATGAAGTAGGGCTATAGTTTCCCTGGGCCTTGGGACCCTGTGCTAAGACTCTGAGCCCTTCTCAGAAGGGTAGATCTCAATGCTCAATGCCAGACAACTGCCAAGGGAAGAGAAGTGAACACTTGTTGTACCCAATATTGAGGTGAAGAGGGTGCTAACATGCATTCAGCATGGGCTCTTTGCTAGGCTTTTTTTTTTTTTCTGAGCTCCTTTTTGCTCAAGGCTAGTGTTCTATCACTGGAGCCACAGCACCACTTCTGTGATTAATTGGCGATAAGAGTCTCATGGAGTTTCCTGCTGGGGCTGGCTTAGAACCATGATCCTTAGATCTTCACCTCCTGAATAGCATCACAGGCATGCACCACAAGCTCCCAACTGCTAGGTATTGTTGTTGTTGTTCTTTAGGGCCTGGGCACTGTCTCTGAGCTTCTTTTGCTCATTGCTAGCACTCTACCACTTGAGCCACGCTGCCACTTTTGGCTTTTTCTGTTTATGTGGTACTGAGGAATTGAACCCAGGGCCTCATGTATGCTAGGCAAGCACTCTACCACTAAGCCACATCTCCAGCCATATTCACGTATTTTTATTTTTATTTGGCTTGAACTCAGGATCTGGGTGCTGTCCCTTAGGGTTTTTTTTTTCCCCTCAAGACTGGCTCTCCACTACTTAAGCTACAGCTCTACTTCCGGCTTTTTTCTGATTAACTGGAGATAAGAATATCACAGATGGGGCTGGGAAAGTAGCTCAGTGGTAGAGTGCATGCCTTGCAAGCATGAGCCCTGGGTTCGATTCCTCAGCACCACATAAACAGAAGAAGCCAGAAGTGGCGCTGTGGCTCCAGTGGTAGAGCACTAGCCTTGAGCTGAAGAGCTGAGGGACAGCGCCCCGACCCAGAGTTCAGGCCCCATGACCTGCAAAAAAAAAAAAAAAAAAAGAATATCACAGATGTAGCCAGGCACCAGTGGCTCATGCCTGTGATCCTAGCTACTCAGGAAGCTGAGATCTGAGGATTGCAGTTCAAAGTCAGCCCAGGCAGGAAAGTCCATGAGACTCTTTTCTCCAATTAACCAACAGAAAACTGGACATGGTGCTATGGCTCAAGTGATAGAGCATTTTCCTGGAGCTGAAGAGCTGAGGGACAGTGCCCAGACCCACAGTTCAAACCCCACAACTGACAAAAAAAGGGGGGGAGAATATCACAGATGTGTCTGACTTTTTTTTTGGGGGGGGTCCAGTCGTGGGGCCTGAACTCTGGGCCTGGGCGCTGTCCCTCAGCTCTTCAGCTCAAGGCTAGCGCTCTACCACTTGAGC
>NW_012267227.1:2360209-2361714 GCF_000151885.1 Dipodomys ordii
TATCTATCTATCTATCTATCTATCTATCTATCTATCTATCTATCTATCTATCTATCTATCTATCTATCTATCTATCTAGTGCTTGTCCTGGGCTTGAATTGAAGGCCTGGGCAATGTCTCTGAGCTTTTATTCTCTATCACTTAAGTGAGCCACGGTTCCTTTTCTAGCTTTGTGCTGGTTAACTGGAGATAAGAGTGGACTCATGGACTTTCCTGCCCGGGTTGGCTTTGAACTGTGATCCTCAGATCTCAGCCTTCTGAGTAGATTACAGGTGTGACTGGGTAGAAACCCACTTTTATACAGGGCATTAGGCCTCTATCTTTGTCCAGGCAGAGAGACTCAGTAGACAGCTCAGAATCAGTAAGTGTCTAACATACGCCAGGAAAGCTATAGAGTTTGCTAGGACCTGGAGCCCAAGCTGGTGGGGAAGGAAGGGTGTTAGGAAGGAGAGACCAGCAGGGCTCAGATCCCCAGTACCCTGTGTCCTTGCTAAGAAGTTTTATGGCTTTCTCACTTTGAGCTGAAATGCTCAGGAACAGAACCCGGGCCCAGAGTTCAAGACCCACAACTGAAAAAAAAAAAACAAAAAACAACAACAAAAAGAAAAAAAACAAGAAATTTTATGGCTTGGCACTGGTGGCTCATGATTTAAAGCCAGCCCAGGCAGAAAAGTCTGTGAGACTCTTATCTCCAATTGACCACTAAAAAACCAGAAGTGGAGCTGTGGCTCAAGTGGTAGAACATTGTCCTTGAGTGACGAAGCTAAGGGACAGTGCTTAGACTCTGAGTTCAAGCCCCAAGACCACACACACATGCACATGCACATGTTTATGCATGCGCATGCGCACACATGCACACATGCAAATTACACTGGGAAGTGGCGTGTTCCAAGTTGTATGGCAAAAGAATATACTGTCTGGGAGGGGTGAGGATGGTGTAGAGAGGAGACTTGAGGTAGAAACCAGCCAGGAAGTTGCTACCAGTTCTTCCAGGACCATGAGGACTTGAAAGGAGGAGTTGGCATTGTACAGGACAAGTCATCTTAGAGAGATGGCTGGTGAAATCAGGTGCTGGTGGCTCACACCTGTAATCATAGCTACTCAGTAGGCTGAGGTCTGAGGAGCGCAGTTCAAAAGCCAGGTTGGGTAGGAAAGTCTATGAGACTTTTATCTCTAATTAACTACCAGAAAACTGGAAGTGGAATTGTGGTTCAAAGTGGTAGAGCACTAGTCTTGAGTAAAAGAATTCAGGGACAGCATCCAGGTCCTGAGTTCAAGCACCAAACCAACCAACCAACAAACAAAAAATCAATCCCACAGCTTCTAGTCAGAAGGCCATTGCTATATCTGAAAGCAGATGCCCAGCTGTGTCCCAGAGCAGACCTGACTTTTTTTTTTGTCCCCATCCTGGGATTTGAACTCAGGGCCTTTGCACTGTCCCTTAGATTTTTTGCTCAAGGCTGGCAGTCTACCACTTGAGCCACAGGTCCACTTCCAGCTTTTTT
>NW_012267227.1:2371194-2376019 GCF_000151885.1 Dipodomys ordii
CTGTAGCTCAAGTGGTAGAGCGCTGGCCTTGAGCTGAAGAGCTGAGGGACAGTGCCCAGGCCCAGAGTTCAAGCCCCACGACCGACAAAAAAAAATAAATAAATAAAAATAAAAATAAAAGCGAATTAATCAATCTAATAAAATAAGAAAATAATTTAAATGCAAATTAGTATTAGTTCAATATCTACATGCTTTGGCACAGCAATCCAAATGGGTAAGCGATGGGCTGGGATGTAGCTCAGTGGAAAAGCGCTTGCTAGCAAGTGCAACATCCTGGGTTCGATTCCCAGTACCAAAAAAGAAAAGACCAAAAAAAATACAGTTAAAAAAAACAACCCCAAACAAATGGGTAAGCGAAGCTGGGTACCAGTGGCTCATACCTATAATCCTAACAACTTAACAAACTGAGATCTGAAGATCCAGGTTCAAAGTCAGCCTAGGCAGACAAATCTATGAGACTCTATTCCCAAAATAACTAACAAACATTCAGGCTGGAGTTCAAGCCCCAGTATAGGCACAATTACTAACCAAATAAAACCCCAGAGAGGTGACATTGAAGGTTAGCAATGTGACACAGTAGAGTAATTTCCTAGGAAGTATGATGTCCCAAGTTTGACCTCCAGCACCATACACACACACACACACACACACACACACACACACACAAGGCTAGGCACCAAGTTGCTCACCCCTGTAATCCTAGTTACTCAGGAGGCTGAGATCTGAGGATCAGGATTTGAAGACAACCCAGGCAGGCAAATCTGTGAGATTCGAATATCCAATTAATCACTAAAAAGCCAGAGTGGGGGGGCATGGATCAAGTGGTTGAGCATGAGCCTTGAGCAGAAAAAACTCAGGGATAGTACCCAAGTCCTGAGTTAAGCACCAAAACAAAGGCGGGTAGGGAGAGGGTAGAGTGACCTAGAGTTACTCTGTGGAGGACATAAACTTACATGCTACCATCACCCCCCTGTCCTTCTCAGCACCTGATGAGCCTCCTTGCAACCCAACCCCTGAGAGCTACCTCATCCGGCTGCCCCACGACTGCTTCCAGAATGCCACCAACTCCTTCTACTACGATGTGGGCCGCTGTCCTGTGAAGACATGTGCGGGGCATCAGGATAACGGCATCCGGTGTCGGGATGCAGTGGAGAACTGCTGTGGCATCTCCAGAATGGAAGAGCGGGAGATCCAGTGCCATGGGTACACACTGCCCACCAAGGTGGCCACGGAGTGCAGCTGCCAACGGTGTGCAGAGACCCGGAGCATCGTGAGGGGCCGGGTCAGTGCTGCGGACAATGGCGAGCCCATGCGCTTTGGCCACGTGTACCTGGGGGGCCATCGTGTGAGCATGACGGGCTACAAGGGTACCTTCACCCTCCATGTCCCCCAAGACACGGAGAGACTGGTGCTCACGTTCGTCGACAGGTTGCAGAAGTTTGTCAATACGACCAAAGTGCTCCCCTTCAACCGGAAGGGGAGTGCTGTATTCCATGAGATCAAGATGCTTCGCCGGAAGGAGCCCATCACTTTGGACGCCATGGAGACCAACATCATCCCCCTGGGAGAGGTGGTGGGCGAAGACCCCGTGGCTGAACTGGAAATCCCATCGGAGGCTTTCTACCGACAGAACGGGGAGCCCTATACGGGCAAAGTGCAGGCCAGCGTGACCTTCCTGGACCCCAGGAATATTTCCACAGCCACAGCTGCCCAGAGCGATCTGAACTTTGTCACGGATGAAGGGGACACGCTGCCCCTTCGTACATACGGCATGTTCTCCGTGGACTTCAGAGATGAGACCACATCTGAGTCACTTAATGCTGGCAAAGTCAAGGTGCACCTGGACTCCACCCAGGTCAAGATGCCGGAGCACGTGCCCACCATGAAACTGTGGTCACTCAACCCAGACACGGGGCTGTGGGAGGAGGAAGGGGATTTCAAATTTGAAAGCCAAAGGAGGCACAAAAGGGAAGAGAGAACTTTCTTGGTGGGTAACATGGAGATACGTGAGCGACGCCTCTTTAACCTGGACGTCCCAGAAAGCCGAAGATGCTTCATTAAAGTGAGAGCCTATCGGAGTGAGAGGTTCTTGCCCAGTGAGCAAATTCAAGGTGTCGTCGTCTCCGTGATCAATCTGGAGCCCCAAACTGGCTTCTCATCCAACCCCAGGGCCTGGGGTCGCTTTGACAGTGTCATCACAGGCCCCAATGGGGCCTGTCTGCCTGCCTTCTGTGATGACCAAACCCCAGATGCTTATTCTGCCTATGTCCTGGCAAGCCTGGCTGGGGAGGAACTAGAAGCAGTGGAATCTTCTCCTAAATTCAACCCCAACGCGATCGGTGTCCCTCAGCACTACCTTCACAAGCTCAAGTACCGCCGGACGGACCACGAAGATCCAAGAGTTAAAAAGACAGCTTTCCAGATCAGCATGGCGAAGCCAAGGCCCAACTCTGCTGAGGAGAGCAATGGACCCATCTATGCCTTTGAGAACCTCCGGGCCTGTGAAGAGGCACCCCCGAGTGCAGCCCACTTCCGCTTCTACCAGATCGAGGGAGATCGCTATGATTATAACACCGTCCCTTTCAATGAAGATGACCCCATGAGCTGGACTGAAGACTATCTGGCATGGTGGCCCAAGCCAATGGAATTCAGGGCGTGCTATATCAAGGTGAAGATTGTAGGACCCCTGGAGGTAAATGTCCGGTCTCGAAACATGGGGGGCACCCACCGGCAGACAGTAGGGAAGCTGTATGGAATCCGGGACGTGAAGAGTACAAGAGACAGGGACCAGCCGAATGTCTCATCCGCCTGTCTAGAGTTCAAGTGTAGTGGGATGCTCTATGATCAGGACCGTGTGGACCGCACACTGGTCAAGGTCATCCCCCAGGGCAGCTGCCGTCGAGCCAGTGTGAACTCCATGCTGCATGAGTATCTGGTCAACCATCTTCCATTGGCGGTCAACAATGACACCAGTGAATACACCATGCTGGCACCCCTGGATCCACTGGGCCATAACTATGGCATCTATACTGTCACCGATCAGGACCCTCGCGTGGCCAAGGAGATTGCACTCGGCCGGTGTTTCGATGGCACGTCTGATGGCTCCTCCAGAATCATGAAGAGCAATGTGGGCGTGGCCCTCACCTTTAACTGTGTGGAGAGGCAGGTGGGCCGCCAGAGTGCCTTTCAGTACCTCCAGCCCCCGGCTGCAGGCACCAGCCAAGGAAGAGTGCCCTCTTCCAGGAGGCAACAGCGGGCAAGCAGGGGTGGCCAGCGCCGGCGAGGAGAGGTGCCTCCCCTGAGATTTTCTGGAGTTGCTCAGCAGCCTCTGAGCAACTAAGCATTGTGGTTTCTTCATCCTCCTCATGCCCCCACCCCCACCCCACCTCATGTGAGATTGATGGACAGCGCCTTAATTTAAACTCATCTGTTTTGGTGCGATTTGCTTCTTGGTTTTGTTTTGTTTTGTTTCCTCGCATCTCATTACTTACTGTCCTTGTCTCTTGGTTCTGATTGGCACAAAATAACAAGAACACAAAATAAAGACCCTTTGTGCCTTTTTTTTTTTTCAAAGAGAAACACAAAAGTTGGGCACTGATGGCTCACACCCATAATCCTAGCTACTCTAGAGGCTCAGATTTGAGGATTGTAGTTTGAGCCTAGCCTAGACAGGAAACTCTCCAAGATGCTTATTTCCAATTAACCAGCAAAAAAGCCAGAAGTGGAGTTGTGGTTATATGGCAGAGGCCAGCCTTAAGCAAAGAACAAACAAAAACTTCAGGTGATAACCTAAGGCCCTGAGTTCAAGCCCTGTTCTGGCACCAAAAAAAGAAGGAAAAGAAGGAAAGAAAGAAAGAAGGAAGGAAAGAAAGAAGGAAGGAAGGAAGGAAGGAAGGAAAGAAAGAAAGAAAGAAGAGAAAGAGAGAAAGAAAGAGAGGAGAAGGAGGTGGAGGAAGAAGAGAAAGAGAAGAAGAAGGGGGAGGAGGAAGTAAAGGAGGAGGAAGGGAAAGAAGGAGGGAAGGAGGGAGGGAATGAGGGAGGAAGAAAGGTAGGAAGGAAGGAAGGACAGACACAAGAAATTGGCCACTGGTAAAACCCCAAAGCTTGGACTGTTTGTTCCTATTGTGCCATGAATGCAAATGTACTTCTTTTTCTTTTTGCATGGTTTGCCCACCTCTACAATAATGATAATCTGATGCTAAAAATTAAATAACCAATATAAAGCATATTTCTGGTCCTGCTCCATAAGATGTATGCAAGGTGTCTATCACAGTTTATAAGTATAAATGGTGGTGAAATAAAAGAAATAAACAATATTTTTACTTGAAATGCAAATTATTTTTTTTAATCAATTTGGAACTCTAGTATGCCAAGTTAAGATATTGGATATAAGGTAATCATGATATCAGGTTTTAAGACCCCAGGCCCAAAGTCCAGAAGTCCCAAGTCACTCACCTCCATATGGTAAATAAACAGACATGGTGCAAGGCAGGGAATGGAGATTGATTATATGGTAGTCATGGGAAGACAGCGCTCCAGTACATCTTCAGCCATCTTAAGGGGTTCAGGCATTGGCTTTAGGTTAAACAGGAAGAATTGAGGGCAGGGATGAGGAAAGTATGCTGAGTTAAAACAATCTCAAGGGCTGGGAAGGTGGCTCAGTGGTAGAGTGCTTGCCTTGCATGCCTGAGGCTCTGGGTTCGATTCCTCAGCACCACATAAGCAAAAAGAAAAAAGTCGGAAGTGGCTCAAGTGGTAGAGCGCTAGCCTTGAGCTGAAGAGCTGAGGGACAGCGCCCAGGCCCAGAGTTCAGGCCCCACGACCG